>NC_056523.1:88608087-88756433 GCF_019175285.1 Sceloporus undulatus | reverse complement strand
GTATGATCAGATGTTTAGTATGAATGAAGACTGCAATGCCCAAAAGATACCAAAGATACCCTAGGGAAGGGGGAAAAGAGAAGTCCCAACTGCATTTTGAAAACAGCACTATTTAGTGGGAGAAGAGGCTAGTGCAATAAGGCTCTTGGACTATGATTCTGAGAAACCGGATTTCATCCTCACTTAGCCATGGAAAACCACTGTGGTACCTTAAAGAAGGGTATAATGTGTCTTCCTTAAGGATGTTTTTTGCATAACAAGCAACCCTTTGCTACCTCTGTGCTTCTCATTTCCTCCAAGAGACCCAAACTGGAGGAACTATAATAATTCTGTCTAGAGTTATGTCCAGAAGCAGTCTTTCCAGAACATAACTATTCACTGCTACATTTTGTTACAGGTCTGGCTTGTCAAGGGCTTCTAACTGGAATATCTTAAGGCAGTTATACTGGGCTGGACCCACAGTTTATTAGAGTGGAACTCTGTGGACAGAAAGGAGAGTATATGTTCCTAGCCCCACCAATTCCTTTGAAAATCTTTTCTAGTGGTTGAGGAACCCCCTACAATAAGCGTAGAGATTTGCAGGCTTTGGGGCTTCATCTACTTCCCTTGGAGTTCCCTGCATGGCTACATACACTTCCTCATTCCAGTTTCATAGCTTTTGTAGAGTCAGAAATGATCCACTGAGTGACCTTGGGCAAGTCACACTCTCTCAGCCTCAGAGGAAGACAATGGCAAACTCACTCTGAAGACAAAGGCTTTCATGGCCGGCATCCATGGTTTTTTTTGTGTTTTTTTTTCCGGGCTATGTGGCCATAATAATAATAATAATAATAAGAAGAAGAAGAAGAAGAAGAGGATTTATTTATATGCCGCCCAATCACTGAGAATCCGGGTGGCTTACAACAGAGGGGATAATAGACGGTTCGCTGCCCCCGGGCTTACAATCTAAAAAGACACGATACAAAAGAAGAAGGGAATGGGGGGGAGGGGATCAGGTCCAGCACTTCTTCTCTCCCTCTGAGGCCTGGACCAAGGCAGATGGACTGGAGGGAGGGCTCTTTTTCTTAATCAAGGCCGGGCCTGATGGCATTGGGCCTGTCCCTCCCAGGCCAGAAGATGACGGAAGGAGGGAGGGGAGGGCTCTTCCTCTTCAGGCCCGATGACGTTGGGTCTGTCCTTTCCCTCCCTCTAAGGCCAGAAGATGACAGTTGGAAGGAGGGAGGGGAGGGCTTTTCCTCTTCAGGCCCAATGGCGTTGGGCCTGTCCTTTCCCTCCCTCTAAGGCCAGAAGATGACAGTTGGAAGAATGGAGGGGAGGGCTCTTCCTCTTCAGGCCCGATGGCGTTGGGCCTGTCCTTTCACTCCCTCTAAGGCCAGAAGATGACAGTTGGAAGGAGGCAGGGGAGGGCTCTTCCTCTTTAGGTCCGATGGCGTTGGGCCTGTCAAAATCTGAAAGGAAAGGCAACAGTTGTGTGGCTGGCATCTTCAGAGAATACTTGCCTGGAAAAAGTGGGTCTATATATACTGTGTGAGCCTGCATTCCCATCACGCCTGCATTCCCAGGCTCACACAGTATATATACACCCAACTTTTTCCAGGCAAGTATTCTCTGAAGATGCCAGCCACAGATGCTGGTGAAATGTCAGGAAAAAAATCTTCTAGAAAAATGGCCACATAGCCCGAGAAAACCACAAAAAATCATCACTCTGAAGAAATCTTGCCAAGAAAACCCTGGGAGAGTGTTGCTGTAAGCCAACCTGAGCAGGTCCATTCTGATACAGAGTCACTGTTACTGGGTTCAATATCAGTGACAAATCCCTAGGTTTTAGTTTAACTTTCAAAGGAGCTGTTCAAAGCTTGTAGCCCTGTCCTCTGAACAGACTGAGCCTTTGAAAAGTGCCATCAAAGTTCCTACATTGTGATTCACCCCACAAACATCAGAGCCAATCACCTCTCTTTCCACAGATGTTTGACTTCAAACTGCTGTCATCCACGGAAGATCTCACAATCTACTGTGAGACTTTTGGGTTGCTTAGACCTTCCTCCTCTTCTTTTCTTTTATGACCTAATCTTGGTTCAGATCCATTATTCATTCCTGAAAAGACATGATATCTAAATTGGCCTCAGATGCAACATGCATCTGACACCAAGTGCAATGGTGGGACCTGCAAAGTTTTATTATTACATGGCTGATAGTACTTCCCTCCTACTTCTGTTATTTCATTTTAAAAGATAATACATTCAAAGTCTTGGAGAAAATCCAAATATGAAGTGTTGCAAAAGGCTAGCTTTTGGAATGATGTATTCTTTTGTTGTCACTCCTTTCTTCCTCTCAAGGAAAGATTGCATATACTGGAGGAATTATGATGTACACAGAAACCTCCAAAGTGCTGCTGTATTCATTTCAGTGGGGAAAGCAAATTTAAGTGGATAGTGCATGCACAAGAAGCTACCAAGGATGTATCCATACTTCAGAAATAAAGCTGTTTGACACCACTTTAACTGACATGATGCTATCCTACAAAACTGTAGGATTTGTAGTTTTGTGAGGTACTTTTCTCACAGAAAAGGCTGGATACCTCATCAAACTATATATTCCAGTATTTAGTCAAAGTTGTGTCAAACCTCTTTATTTCTGCAGTATGGACAAAACCCTATATGCACTATACCTTTACATAAACATCAGATTGGCAATTCTCAAGGAATGTACTCTTTGCAAATTCCAATAAGCATTGATTTGATCAGTACCTTCCAAAACATAAATCATAGGTTTGGTTGTGAACAAATATTGTTATTTGTTCTTGAAAGTGTTGTACATAAAACAGAGCAAAAGGATGTTAAAATACTGAGTCCCAGTCCATCACACTAACCATTACAAAACTGGATATATCAGCAGGCGAATTAATAAAAATAGTTGGAAATCAGGCATGATCTTTGGAGATGACCTTGCCTTTCCTCCTCCTCAGACAATTTGACCCAATGCCTGAGAAGATAACCATATCACATAAATTGATGAGAAGTGTACATTTTAGTACTCTGAGGCTATGATCCTATGCACAATTGCCTGAAAGCAAATGTAATTGAAATTACGTTCTGAGAAGACATGCACTGAGAGGGATTTTGTAGTTGCAGATGTCATTGCTTGAGTTGGCCAAATGTCATAGTGTAACTCCGACCAAGAGTTTCTGCCTGCCTTTTGGCTGAACTGGTCAGATCCTCAAAAAAGAGTTCTAAATGTTAATTTATTTGTCCACTTTTACTCCAAAGAGTTTCAGATTAAGTTTCCTTTTAGCAGTGTCTGTTATAAGTTGTTTTTAAATTGACATTTGTATCACCTTTTAATAAGGGGCCATTTATTACTGTCTAGCAATCAATTAGCACTTAAGCATTAATTAAATCATAGCCACTTAACACTAATGTGTTTCCATTCCCCCCTCCCCACTAATGGCTACATTGCCTAGGTGATAAAATGGCAATGGAATGCAGAACTATGGACTTGCAGATTTTACTATCACATGTACTAAAACCAAAAGAACTGAAATATTGAGGAGGACACCAGACATGTCATTTACAGCAATGTATCTTTATGATTCTAAATTATTCAGTGGAATGCGATCAAAGTCTTAGATTTGCTGGGTACTTAACTTTTGAAGATAATTCATTGTTCTTAGAACAGCAGAGCATTTGAGGAAACAACTCTCTGAGTGAAATGTCCCTTCATAACTCATTTAGAGTTGTCATATGTTGAAGCACAACCTCTTTCATTTGTGGAAAATATATTATGTGTGATGCTTGCTCTTAGAGGAGTCCTTGCTTGCTTGGTTCCAGATAATATGAACCAGTTCAGATGTATTTAATTTAATGAGTGATTTATCAATGATGTTAGTTCTGTCTATATTTGAAAAAATCCCCAGTGTGAAAAACCAATGATACTTAGAAGGTAAATCACATATAAAATGATGGAAGGGCATTGCCTTTCAGTGGGACCTTAACAAGTCACCACCAGTTATATAGGTCCCACTGTTTTAATGTGTCTACTCTAGTTGGGACTGGCAATTTGATTTAAGTCTGTAAGATATGTATACAACTATGCAATCTGGAAGTTTTAAAAAACTAGAAGACAAAGTAGTCACATCTTTTGATAACAATTAGTTATAATTACAATGCTTTTTAAGCCCCAAGAGTAAGACTAGACTGGTGTTTGAACATTTGATGCAAGACTTTCGTGTTAAACAGGGGAAAGCTTTAAAATGCAGCAAGTTAAAATTAGTTGCAATGGGT
Organism: Sceloporus undulatus; assembly: GCF_019175285.1. Lineage (NCBI taxonomy): Eukaryota > Metazoa > Chordata > Lepidosauria > Squamata > Phrynosomatidae > Sceloporus > Sceloporus undulatus. The sequence continues at coordinate 88,752,153 of NC_056523.1, read as the reverse complement.
GAGAATTAATTGTGTTAGTCAAATAAAAAGATAATTGAATAGAAAATGCTGCTTTTGAAAGGAATACTGATTCTTCAGTGGAGTGACATTTAATGCCAACTTTCAGTTTACACAGAATCCATAATCTCTTTAGTATTAATAGTAATGGGGCATGTCAACTGTCCTGACATGTGTGGGAAGTCTAGCTTTCAAAAGAATTGTGGTGGGTTTTTGACCTGTTCTGATTTTTTCCCCCAATTCCAACCATCATGGAAATCTCCACAGGGGCTTGTGGAAGTGATATATTTTCCCCACTCTCATTTCAAAATATGATAATAAAGGCATCCTAGGATTGTGGATCCCATTTTAATCAGACATTTTAATTCCAATTTCTGAAAAATGACAGATGTTTAGATACAATGAAGATATCTCCTCAAAGAGACTAGAGGGTAGCAATATTTTGCAAGGGGACAAAAAATCATTTTATTACTCAGTGGAAGACTGTCATAACTGGAACAGAGAACTACTAAATAGGTGTCACTATCTCAATCTTATTTATGCCCAGAAATATGCCTAACTTTTTAAAAAACTTCTCGTGGATCATGGACCTTGTGGATTGTTTATTTTACACAGTTATTTTATTATCTGCTTCTATTCTAAGTCAGTTCACAGCCAGTGAGTTTCTTTTAACCAAGGCAACAGACAAATCTTGGGTCATAGTTTATCCTTGTTATCTACAGAGCAGAGAGCAATGTAAATTGATGCTTTTCTTTGCATATGGACCAATGGAAAGCATCTGGGCATCTTTACCACTTGAGATAATTTATGTGTACTTGGAAAGAAACATTTTTAACAAAAGAGGTTAAGGTTATGGTAATGGAGCATGAAAGTTCTGTAGGTAGAATTACCATATTTATTTTCATCTATAAGTCTAAAAATTTATGCCCAAAAATTGACCCTAAAATCCTAGGTCAACTTATTTATGGCTCAATATGGTAATGTGATAGCAGCTCTTTCAGATTTTCCTATGCAGCTTCTTTCTGTCCTGAGCCAAGCAGATAGAGTCCTAGGTGACTGATTGATTGCTGTTTGTTTAACAGTCCCTCTCCCACCCACATGCTTCCCTGTCTCAAGAATGAAAAGTGCAACACTGAAGCCTCATATTGATTGCTGCTTCCATTTTGCTGTTTGAATACACACACTGAAGGAGTCTCCAAGTTTTACACTCGACCTATCCATGGGTCATCTCAAAATCCATAATTTTGGCCTCAAACCTTTCCCTCAACTGATACATGAGGTCAGCTTATTGTTGAGTATATGCAGTATGTTATGTCTTCATTTTCACCCCCAGCAGGACTCATCATTTATCTAATAGTCTCCAGTTCATGGCTATTCTGTGGCCAGAAGAAAGCAGGAGATAACAGAGAAGCATCTGACTGTCCATATAGGCAAATGAAGAGCAGTTACATCATCCACCAAGACCTGTGGGGAAAGGAGAGCTTCTGAAAGTCTCAGCACAGGATTTCAGTGTTCTGTGTTTGGTTATAGGGACATAACCAGATGTTTCTCTGATAGGGACATAACCAGATGTTTCTCTGATATCTTCTCCACTCTTGACCAGCCACTAATTAGCCATGAACTGGGATTTGCCACATGTAAAAGGTTACACCAAGTTTTTTTTAGTCCTTCTCAGTGATAGTTTGAAGAGGCATGTTAACCTACATGCTTTGATTGTTCTAGGTTGAAAATTATCCATCACAATCTGGACAAAAAACAAGAAATAAAACTGTGTGCTTGCTTGACAAGAACTGCTGCTTAATGGAAGAGGAAGGTGAAAAGACAGGCTTCGGCTGGATGATGGAGGTGTTCTTAGCTAACACATAGAAATGTCCAGCAGAGATGCTCAACAGTCGTGCCAAAGATTTTATGATCAGTCTCATGGCAGATACTTCTTCTCTTGCCTCTTTTGCCTCTGTTGAATAAATTGAATTATTTGTTGTTACTGTTCTGATCCAGTGCCCTGTTTTAAAAAAAGCAGATCAAAAATGAACTGAGGAAAAATAGAGCTAGAGGAGAACAATAGCAAAGCCAACAAGAAGAAACAAGATAACAAAGAAGGTAATGTTCTTGCTATGAGCTGAAATACACTGCCCAATATCATACAACAAATATTTTCCTAAGGCTAGCTGACCTTAGTAATTGGCAGTAGGGGTAGAAGATCCTCTCTTCCTCCAGTGTTGGGAGTCAGGCGACAACTTTGGGATCATTTTAGTGTCAAGTCAAAACATGACTTTTTATTAAAGCCTTCAGACATGACTGATTTTATCCGGGCTGCACATGTCCTATGGTTTCGCTGTTTAAAATTGTTTTAACGGTTTTTAAATTGGCTGGTTTTTAATTTATATTCTATTTAATATGTTTTGAACATATTTTAAAATTATTGTTATTACTGTTTAATTGATTTGATTGTATGCTGCCCTGAGATCTTCAAATACAGAGTAGGATGTAAATCATTTTTAAAAATATATAAATAAAATAAATTTGGACAGTGCAGATGACTGAGGATTTCTATAGATATTTTTAAAGGAGTTGCCAGTATTTTCAGGATTTCTTCATGAACAGGAAGAAAGAGGATCATGAGGTTTTTTCTTTTAAAATTTAGTGATAGCATCTTACACAAAATCTAAAATGGCTTCAGTATGGCCCTGGATAACACAGAAGGATGCAGTTCTGCAGCCAGCTCTTTTTGAACAAATAAAGAATCAAATACAGGTAAGTGAGATAGAACTGGATGGCTCACTTAAGCTACAAAGCTAATTTAGCTAGCATGGCATGAAACATAGCTTGAAAGACAGATGTTGAAAGCATTGTATAGGATCCAGCTATACACCTTTACAATTCTCATAAATAATCTTTGTTTTATGGTATACAGCTTAAATTTCACAACCTTAATGTAGCAGCAGATATTATCGACACAATTAGTGCAATTGTTTGGCAACTGTATATTTCATTACAAATACTTCTGAAGATTCTTCTCATAGTTCATTTTTATGTGTTCATCCTAAGAGCAATGCAGATCTAAGCAAACAGCTAAATCTCTCTTTTGAAGCGCAGCAATAAAGTTGTAGTTGTAATGAAATTCAGCTGATATACAGGGTGATATTTCATTTAGCCCTTAGAGTAGAAAAAGTGGTTTCCATGCCTTAATAATTCACGACTGTGTGCTATCTTAATTGTCCCTGTTTTTCATACCTAAATTAAATATTATTTGGATTAACTGTCACCATATACAATCAGGTTGGTATATGGCTCCTTGATTCTCTATGGAAGAGGCTTTACAGTTCAAGGGCAATTAATTTCTTTAGTTATCTTAAGAAAGCAAGAGTTATCTCTTTTTTATGCAATAGTTCTTAAAACGCTTTTGATGTTGTTCCCTGTTTAAATGTCTACTCATTATGGCTCACAGTAACACTTTGATGCCTGGTTACTATTAAAACCCACATTGTACATTTTCCTTGTGACTCTATATCCCAACAATAGTGCACAGCAAGAGAAACTTCAGCTTAACAAAGAACTGGGTTTTTCGAAAGGGAACAAGGCATTTATGGCTTACCTTAAATATCCCCCCCCCCCCCATGATGTTCTTTCAAAAATGCATTCAATGAGGAGGTGACCATATACTTAAATTTATTATAAAGAATTAAGTCAGTCTGGATATACACATCTGTTGTCTATGTCTTCTAAATCAGAAGGCACTTATTGAAATTACTAATTTCATGAGCATTTTGCTTTGATAGACCAGATTCTCCAGTGGAAAACCAATCTACAACCCTTAATCTATTGGTTTTGCATTACCAGTGGCACTAGGTGGATAACTTCCATCACTAGTTTTAAGAAACTAGTACAACTTTCCTGGACCTCTTCCCTCTAATTTTAAAGTGGCAAGTCAAATAAATAGAGCAGCACATGCAGGCATTGTTTGTTTATTTAAAATTATTTTAGGTCATCTTTAAGGGTAGAAGCCTCTGAAGATGGTGTGCAAGAGAGAAGGTGCAATATAAACTATAAGAATACAGTAAAATAAGGCATGAGAAACAGTTTAAGACTGGTGCATTAGATGACACTTCAATATCATTGTTTCCACAAAAGGTAGGATTGTCTAAATCTAACATTTAACCAGATTAGCATTGATTGTTTCAGTATTCTGTCCATGTCATTGTATCTTTATTTGTTTTAAATGGATATGAGCCTTATCACATGTCAAAAGCAAGCCAAAAAGTAGCAATAGAGAAGCAACTTTCTGCTTACTTCTCTGCGTGTCCTGGGAGCACTTTTGTTCTCTTCCCAAGGAAGATAGTCATAAAAGTATGCATTTTGTCATGCTGGAAAAATCTATTTGGCAAAAGGTATGCTTTTATTAACATCTCCTTGTGGAAAGAATACAGAAGTGCTTCGATGTCATAGGGTGAGGTAAGCAGAAGCCTACTTCTCTCTCATTGGGTCTTGGCTTGCCTTTGATATGTGATAAGGGTCTATGATTTGTGACATTGCAATTCATTGCCCATTGATACCCAATCATGAAAGAAAGAGACCAGACACTTAAACTGGATGAATAAAGGGCCATTTGTTTGACCTAAATCCTATTTAAAGCTAAGCACTTGAACTTAAATCTTAAAAGTCAAACTGTGACATAATGAATAAACTGAAAGCCTGGTGTGGGTCCAGCTGAAGCCAGGTGTCAATCCTAGACCTCCTCTTCAGCCTTCCCTTTGGGCACAAACACCAAACCCTGAGGTAAATCTGATGATTCAGTTTGCATCCTCAGCCAGTCCTGGAAAGTAAACATAACACACTCTCCCCCAAACTACCTCAAATTTTTGAGGTTGAGCAAAAACCCCATGTCAACTCTAAAGGCAGGTTCTCTCACAACTCCATGTCCCTTGAGATGTGTAAGCTGATCAAAAGCCTAAACTTTCACCACAAAGGGGTGCCAATGGTGGGTACCTAACAATTCTTTAACCCCATATGGGCCAGTGAACCTATTTAGCAGCCACCCCTTGCCAATTTCCAGTCCCTTCAGACAGTATGGGGTAAGCAAAAAACCCCAGGAAAAGGAGAGAAAATTCCTACCCTGCCCCAAAGCAACCAACAAAGTTCACACTGCCTTTAAGGCAGTAGGGTGGGCTGCATTGTCAAAAAGAGGCAGGATGGGAGGGGGCATACTGTCCTTATATACTGACTCTGCCTCCCATGATGTGCCTCAGCTTGGTCCGTTGGACTGTCTTTTGAAAATACTGGTTTCTTCAAGGAGGGTATCAAAGCCCCACCCTCCCGCAATGGCTCTGCCAATCATCCTGATGTGAATTCACACAATAGTAGAGAATAGAATCCAATGCATTGCACTCTATAAAAAACAGGGGCAGATCTCTGAGTTGCTGCAATCATATCTTCTGAAATGGCAACAATCTTTTTGTCCCAGTATGCATTGCTACACTGTACCCGAATATCTGCAAGCCTACCATTGATCCAGTTGTTCTGCTGCCCCCATCTTGGAAATGTATTTAACTACAGATCTCATGTTTAGAATATTTGTCCTAATTTGGGAACTTTGGAGTGGCCTGGACCCGCCCCTTTTTGCTCTGGATTGGGGCCAAGGCAGACTCACCGGCATCCCTGTGGCCCCAATCTGGCGTTTTTCCAGGCCATGGAGAAGTGGCAAAATGCTGCTTCTCCCTGCCATGGAAAAGGAGTCTCCTTGGGGCTTCATGCCCCCGGACACCCCGACAGCCAGAGCCATGGGAAAAAGGGGCTGCCTGGCCCCTTTCTCCTTGGCATTGTTCCTGCGGCTGTTTGATTGCCACGGGAATGACACATGTGGCAAAAAGGAGCTCCGTTTCAGAGCTCCTTCATGTGCCGCAGCCAGGCCGCCATAAGCAACCTGGGGCGGAGCGGAGACATCACACATGTGTTGCACCATTTGGACACGGTGCATATGTGATGTCATCATCACACGCCCCATGTGGACGTTGCCGCATAACGGTGCTGTCCACACAAACTAGGGTTAGGGAGCATGTGGTTGACGCATACTCCCTAACCCTAGAATTGGTGCCGGTACACTGCTTAATGGCGGTCTGTACCATGCCTCTTTTGCCTCTTCCCCCCAGCCTGACAAAAACTGGAGAACCCAAAAGCTTACATGCTTTTGTGGCATTTTGTCTAATCTTATTCATGGTATTGACTGAGGGGCTGAACAGACTGGTAAAAAGACATCCTGGCAGCTTGAGGGCATTGCGTATGCACGACACACACACCCAAGCCACTGTGAGGCTGCTGTGAAGCTGCCCTAGCAACCACACAGTGGCAGTGTTGCAGTATTTCAGCACTGTGGCATTTAGATACCGCACACCACTGAAATATGGAAAAATGGTTGCTATGGCAAAGACACCTTTTTCCTAGTGCAAAATGGAGAGGCATTTTGCCACTTTTTACACTGGAAAAATGCCAGGTTGGGGCCATAGCGGGTAACTGCTGCAGCCCCAATCCAGTGCACAAAGGGGCGGTGGCAAGCCGCTCCTGTGGAGCAATCTGTTTCGCCTCCATGTATGTTCCCCCCCCCACACACTTAAGCACCCATATGACCATTTGTCTTCCTTCTCCTTCTTTGTACCCTTACTTCTTTCCACAGAACTAGACACTATTCTTTCTTTTCTCACTGCCCACAAGACTATACCTCTTATCCTTTTTGCTGCTTCTACCTTTCCTCTTTATTATCAGAATTAAAAATGCTAATTTCCAGGTTTGTTCTTTATTATCAGGGAGATAATGATCTATTTCCTTTTATCTTGCTGATCATAACTGCAAATCACAAGACAAGAATCCATTAATAGAGGTTTTACAAATATCTAGTACCAACTTGCATCCAAGGTAGTATGATGTTCTTTATAGACCTGGAAAGGATGTGAGCAGTACATATTGGAACCAAACTGCAGAAGTAGAAAAAGTAAAACTGAAGGCCACAGAAAAATGCTGATGGCAAGAATTGCATATCTGTTTGTCCTTTAGACAGCTCATCTGCAGCTGGGATCTCAGCATAAGATTCAAGTCATCATTTTTAAAAACTCCCTAAGAAAAACATAGCTTTCATGTTGTGATTAGAGTATATCTACTTTTCATTACCCAATGCCACTCAAATTGCTTCCTGCTGCTTGCTGATCATCTGATGGGAGTATTGTTCCTCAAGCAACTGCTGTGTGAGAGCAACTTGATAAGAAGAGAATGCTTACAAAGAACACTCAGAAGGAGGTGGCATTTTGTCCCTCCTCAGGAATCAACATAAGAAGATATGATCAGGAAGCTGAAACAAACATTCCCATAGCTGATCTTTTCTGGGAAAGAGAGGACAAGAGAGAGACCATCAATGTTGCTAAGAATATGAAATCCACCTCATTCTGTTTGTCAGGGCAGGAAAAGAATACTTTCCTGCATAAGGGGAAGACACTCGTTAAAATAGCCAAAGTAAGAGGCTGAACAGACCACCCCTTTCAGTGCTGAATCGAGACCATGGGAACTATATGCCATGGCCCCAATCTGCGGCACAAAAAGAAGCCTCAAAAAGCAGCTCCTTTTTGTGCCACAAAAAGGGTGCCATAGCCGCCGGTGCTCCTTTGGCACTGCATCATCTGGATGCAGTGCCAGAGTAGCCCCATGATGCCGCCCACATGTGGTGGGTTGCACAGTGTCACACCAGCATGGGATGGAGTCAGGGTGTACATTATGTGGATACCATACTCCGTCCCAGTGCTGGCCTTTAACACCTGTCTGTTGAGACTCAAAGTTAATAGGACAGCCTTGTTTGTGCCTGAATGAAATATTAAGAAATGTGGGTAAACTGAACCCTGCAACCAAGAAAGTATTTCATTGCAGCAGATTTTTATAAGCAGCCTCTGACCTGAAATTTAGCAAAATATTTTAGGGAGTTACATGGAGATATGTTCAGTGCCTTTAACAGCTTTTTATGGAGGATCAATTATTTCAATCTGTTCACATTTTGTATGATTTTATTACTGTTGGCTGGAATCCTGCATGGTCTTTACCGATGCGAAAGCACCACAGTTACAGTGCTACATATTGAATTCTTGCATGATCTCTCCACAACATTCCTAATTATCAGGCAGCTACCAATATGATCAACAGTGGTCTGTTCTCCTTAGGAAATGGCAGGTTGCCATTTTCACTCTCTGCCATGAGCAATCCCTAATGTGACAGGCAGAAACAGGATCCCTGTCTTCAGTTCCTCCCTGTCATGGCCATCCAGGCTGAGGACTTGGAGGAGGAGGATGAGTTGGTCCCTCAGGTGCAGGTGGAACCTGAGGTGGAGCCAGGCCCCAGCTTTGCCCTGCCAGGACATAGTTCTGCTGTACCAGCTCCAACAGACTTGGTTGAGTCACTCCCTAGCTCTGCTTTGCCAGCTTCAGCAGAGCCTGTGACTCAGCATCCCAGCCTTCCCCCAGCAGAGTCCAGGCCTGGGAGACATAGAAGAGCAGGATGAGCCGGTACCTACCTTCAGCCAAAGAAGGACAGAAAGGGCATGCCTCCAGCATTCCTGGAAGTTATATGAGAAGTGCTCACTAATCACCAAACAGCTGTGATAAGGAGCTGGCCTAAGATAACCACCTGTGAGACGCCGAGCCTCTCTGTCAGAGTCTATCTGTTTTCCTTGGCAAAAGCTTCTCTCTCTGACTCCCTTGGACTTTGTTGCCAGACCCCTTGCTTCCTAGACCTTGGATTGACCTAGAACTCTTGACCCTGGACTGGACTCACTGACCTGCTCTCTGGAACACTGGACCTTGGACTGGCTTTTGGTTTTGCTCTATTTGCTTCCTTGCTGCTGCAAAGCTGTATATTGTTTGCATTTGCCTGCCTCAGTTTTATCAGCTTCACCATTTGGCTGCTTTCCCAGACACTCCCCATATCAGTGATTGGTTGCATGATCCTGAGCAGCAGAGCAACAGACCTCCAACAACTGCAGCAGCTACTGCCCAATAATTGTAGATTTTCATTGTACTTACATAACCTCTAAACTAGGGCCTACATATGGACATGAATACAGAACAGTCATGAACATGTAACTCCAAGTCACACATCTGTTACTGCGCTACAGGTTCCTGGCTATTTACAGTAGGCCCTTGGTATGCCAATTGTTAGACCACTTTTAAAAAATCCCTCCCTGGATCCCCTGACGAGAAATAATTACAGTCTGGTCTCTCTTTTACCATTCTTGGGCAAAGTGATCGGGAGGGCAGTTGTCTTCCAGCTCTAGGCTGTCTTGGATGAAGCTGATTATCTGGACCCATTTCAAACTGGCTTCAGGGCAGGATACAGAGTTGAGACTGCCATGATCACCTTAGTCAATGATCTCCATCTGGGCATTGAAGTCCAGAAGCTTCAGTTGGTACAAAATGCGGCAGCCAGATTGGTCACCAGTACATCTAGGTTTGACCATATAACACCAGTATTAAAATCTTTCCACTGGCTGCCAATTACCTTCCGCGCACCAAGACAAGGCATTGGCTATTACAGTGGTACCTCGGGATACGAAATACCCAGGTTTACGAATTTTTCGGTATACGAAAAATCCCATAGGATTTATTGTTTCGGGTTACGAAAGTTTTTTCGGGTTACGAAAAAACTCGGCGCTATTTTAATGGAGCCGCGGGAGCCGCGCTTTTCCCCATTAGCGCCTGAGGGTTTTCGCTTACGAAGGCTTTTCGGGTTACGAAAGCGGCCGCGGGAACGAATTATTTTCGTACCCGAGGCACCACTGTACCTTTAAAGCCCTACATGGCTCGGGCCGAGTTAACTTCGGGTACACCTCTCCTTACACAATCTGCCCCGCACTCTCAGAACATCAGGGAAGTACTTATTGGAACATCATAGTACCAGGTTAATAACAAACTTCCCACAGGGTGTTTACAACAGCGATCCCAAAATTATGGAATGGCCTATCAGAAGAGATCCGTTGCATTACCACCCAGATGCCTTTAAGAAAGCACTCAAAACGGATCTCTCCGACAGGCTTATCTACCAGATTCTATATAAAAGTTGATGACAATAGCCCACTTTGACGTCAACCACGTGATTACTGATAAATTTATTTTGGAGTACTCAATAGGATTCCTGAATATTGTGTTTTATTGATTGTATTAACGTTTTGTATATTTGGTATTACTTTGTATTATTTTATTGCTCTAATCCCGCCTTGATCTTTGGAGAGCGGGAAACACAAATAAACTCTATTATTATTATTATTTATTATTATTATGTGCTGGATTTGGTTCTAGGATCTCCTGTGGCTATGAAAATCCATGGATGCTCAAGTCCTATAAATAAAATGGTGTAGTAAAATGGTCTCTTATATAATTGGCAAATCAAATTTTTTTTTTTGGAACTTTAATTTTTAAAATATTTTCAACCATAGTTGGTTGAAACTGTGATAAAGATCTGTGGTACAGAGGGCCAGCCGTGTTTTATATATAATGGTAATGTACTAATTTGAATGAGGGGGATAGGATATTATTTTATTATTATTATTTTTTATATATATTAATTTGTGCAGCTTTCCCAAGCAGCTCCTCCCGTCTCTATCCCATGCAATCTTCACAATTTAAACTGTAAAATGGACGGGGCCCTTTCACACTACCAGTTTATCGCTGTATGATTTCACCTTATTGCCATGGTTGCATCTCATGGATTTGAGATGTGGAGTTTAGGAAGGGTATCCAGAGTGCTGCCTTGTTGCTCTGACCACTACAATCTCCGGTCTGTAGGATGCAGCAATGACAGCTGAAGTGGAATAATAGTGCAGTGACTCTAGTCCACAGTAACCCAGTCACCTCAGTGGCTTTCATTTTCTGGACAAATTGATGTCATCGCTAATGCAAACTGGTTCTCATGGCTGGAGACTTAGGGAGGCTTTCTTTCAATCCTGCCACCAGCACAGACTTGCCTGATGAGGACACAAGGAAAGCCTTCACAGCAGCTGTTCCCAAACTCTGGAACTCCCATCCCTTGTGAAGCTAAACCGCTCCCACCCAGATTTTCTTCTGCAAGAAGCAAAGGACATTTTTGTTCAAGCACGGCTTTTAATATATAATAATCATCAGAGAGGTTTAATGTTTGTGGGTGTTTTATTTGTGTTTTTTAACTTTTGGTATGTTTAATGCATTTATTTATTTTGTGAGACGATTTGATTGTGTTTTTTTTTTTTAAATATTGTAAAGTTTTAAAACCGTTCTTATCTGTGAGCTGCCTGGGTCTTTTTCCCAGGAGAACGTGTGGAATAAATGAATAAATAAGACAACATGCTATGAATGGCATTGGAAATAAGGCAGGGGAAGCTACTCTTGTGTAGGGATGCACAAATCAAACACATATGTTTTTCACAAAAAAAAGTCTATATATGCATTAAAAAGAGGTGTATCTGCATGTCCCCCACTCCAGTGCCAAAAGAAATTGCAGCTGAGGGATCAGGAGAAGGTTAAGATAAAGTTAAGAGTAGTGTTATGACAAATCATTTTTTCCTTCTCATCCATTAAGAACTAGATGTGATTTTGTTTTTTAAAAATATTCTTCAAAAGTCCCCTTTTAAAATATTATTTTGTCTTTCCCTGGCAGGGACTGAGAGAAGAATTTTTCACAGATTTCCCAAATGACAGTAAAAGATAAGGCAAACATTTACTAAGTGTGTTGGTGCTAATTCAGTTTGCATTTCAAACACAATTAGCATGTCAAAAGGAAGTTTGTCAGAGGTTTAAAGAATATCCCTGAGCTTGATTAAACTTGAAGGCGCGCGCACACACACACACACACACACACACAACCCAATCTGAACCAATAAATTTTGGTTGCAGCCCCAACATGGTAGAGTTGGATGGCCCCTCAAGGACCATCCAATCCAACCCTCTTCTGCTATGAAGGAATACATAAGAATACATAGGATCCTGGGGGAAGGATAGCCTGACCCCCTGTTCAACATCAGGATGTGATCCTAAAGCAAACCTATCACAGGGTTTTCTTGACATAAAGGGGAGTTTTGCCCATGGGCTGCCCTTGAGGCTGAGAGAGTCTGGCCCTCACAGAAGAGAAGAAGGGGCAGGCATGGAGTAAAGTGGCAAATGGAAATGCTCTTCTGCCAAGCAGGAATTCTGCCATAGAGAAATGCTAGCTTTGGAAGGGATCCTAGAAGTCAACTCATCTAACCCCCTTCTACCATGAAGGAATACCTAGGATTCTAGGGTTGGACTTGGAGGCTGAGAGCATGTAACTTGCCCAAGTTCACCCAGTGAGTTTCTATGGTGAAGTGGGAGGCTACATTTCTAATCCCAGCTCAGCCATGTAAATCTACAGCATGACCTTCAGTAGGTCACACTCTCTCAGCCTCAGGAACATTCTGAACTCTCCTTGCCCAAAAGCAAACCAATCATAGGTTAAATAAATAAATTGCAGCTTTAACATGTATGGAGGCCATCCAACCCCCTGCCATGCAGGAAATCCAAATCAAAGCATCCCTGCAGATGGCCATCCAGCCTCTGCTTAAAGACCTCCAAGGAAGGAGACTCCGCTACACTCCGAGGGAGTTTGTTCCACTGTCGAACAGCCCTTACTGTCAGGAAGTTCCTTCTAATGTTGAGGTGGAATCTCTTTTCCTGCAGCTTGGATCCATTGTTCCTGGTCCTGTTCACCGGAGCAGCAGAAATCAAGCTTGCTCCCTCCTCAATATGACATCCCTTCAAATATTTAAACAGGGCTATCATATCACCTCTTAATCTTCTTTTCTCCAGGCTCAACATCCCCAGCTCCCTAAGTCGTTCCTCATAGGGCATGGTTTCCAGACCCTTCACCATTTTTGTCGCCCTCCTTTGGACACGCTCCAGTTTCTCAATGTCCTTTTTGAATTGTGGTGCCCAGAACTGGACACAATATTCCAGGTGGGGCCTGACCAAAGCAGAATACAGTGGCACTATTACTATTATTTTGAAACAAAATCAAACATTCTCCCCTTATCGAGGGGCAGAATCATCATCATTCATGCTCATCACAAAACAACAGGATGAAAGGAGACAAGGAATTCTTCCAATGATTACTTACTTCACACCTTTGCTTTGAAAAATAAATGAGAAGAAGAATCCGGCCAACTCCAACAAGATGACCACCATACTAGAGTTGTGAGGCCTGAAAATTTTTTGTTAGCCCTGAATTTTTTTAGGAAGTAACAATGTATGTATGTATGTTACTTGTAACAATGTAACTGTATGTAGCAATGGATATGTTATTAGAGTAGACACTTACCATTGAAGAGAAGCACTGGCTACTGCTCTTCCTCTGCTGTCTGCATTTCTTCCAGTTGTGTTGTGTGCATCCAGCTCCAAGTAATTTGCTTCTGATGAAGCTAAATGAACATTATTTTCTTTGGTTTAATTGTTATAAAGAGAGGATCACTACAGACCAGAGTCTGAGCAGCTGAAGGAAATTGTAAATGTTTTCTCTGCTAAATTTGTCTTCTCATGGGGGAGGGTGCTTTGTCTCCTTTCAACCTGTTGATTTGTCATGATCATGAAATATGATGAAAGCTACAGTTTATTTATTTAACCTATGATTGGTTTCCTTTTATGAAAGGAGAGTTCAGAATGTCCCTGAGGCTGAGAGAGTGTGACCTACCCAAGGTCACTCTGTGGATTTACATGGCTGAGCTGGGATTAGATCTCTAGCCTCCCACTTCACCATAGGAAGTCACTGGGTGACCTTGGGCAAGTCACATGCTCTCAGCCTCCAAATCCAACTCTAGAAGCTTAGGTATTCCTTCACAGTAGAAGAGGGCGGGACCAAATGACCTCTGGGATCACTTTCAAACCTAGGATTTCTTCATGGCAGAATTCCTGCTTGGCAGAAGAGTATTGCCATTTGCCACTTCAATGCACCTTGCCCACTTCTTCTCTTCTGTAAGAATTTGAGTGGGAGAGCATGATGAGAAAAGGGAGAAGGTCTGAAGGTATCCACCACCACCTACACACACATTTGTTTTTCAAAGCAAAGCTGGGGGCTAAGATGGGAGAGCACATCACCCTAACAAAGGAAATAGCCTTTGGTAAAGCCCAATATGAATGGTAGCTTTACTTATGCAAAATATGCAAATCCTGACCATTGAAGTATCAGCTGAAAGGTCCTGTCCCTTCACTTCAATTGCAAATGATTAAAAAACAAAATTCTTACTCATTGATTGAGAAGTTATAATAATTTCTTCTCTTTAAAAAAAGCTTATGAAATATTCGAATAACCAATATTTTGTGTGTTTATTGAATTCTGACAAGATTTATTTACATCACTAATTAAGAGAAGAGAAGGTTAAGAGGTGATATGAGACTCTAATTTAAATACAGTGGGTCCCTGCTATCTGCTGGGGTTTGGTTCCAGGACCCCCGTGGATACCAAAATCTGTGGATGATCAAATCCCATTAAATACAATGGTATAGCAAAATCATGTCCCTTATATAAAATGACAAAAACAAAGTTTTCTCTTTAGAATTTATACTTCCTTTGGATATTTTCAAGCTGTGGATGCTTGAATCTGTGGATAAAAAAATCCATGGATAAGGAGGGCCAACTGTATCTGAAGGGGTGTTTCCTTGAGGATGGAACAAGATTCTTTTCTGCTGCTTCAAAGACTAGGACACAGAGCAATGGATTAAAAGTACAGGAAAGGTGATTAAACATTAGGAGGAACTTCCTGATAGTAAGAGCTGTTTGATAGTAGAACACACTTGCTCGCAGAGTGGTGGAATCTTCTTTTTTAGAGGGTTTTATGCAGAGGCTCGGTGGCCATCTGTTGGGGGTGCTTTGCTTCTGTGTTCCTGAATGGCAGGGGGTTGGACTTTATGGCCCTTGAGGTCTCTTTCATCTCTTTGATTCTATGATTTTAGGTTTAAATGAGGAAAACTGCATCCCCCAACACAACAGCTTTTCACTTCAGCCCATATGGTTTGGAACCTATAACATATGTGTGCCAAAGTCTGACAAATGTCCATCAATACTTTTGAAGGAAACAGAGCAGGGAAACCTTCTTTCTCATACTACAACTCCCAGATTCTCCCTGCCAGCTTAGCCCATGGCAGTGCTAGACTGGCATTGTTGAGAGATGTACAGTAGTTTGAAAAAGTACATGGTCCACCTTAAAATAACAATTCCCAGATGTCATGTGCAGAGCTCAAATGACACAGTAAAATAAGGTGTGGGGAAGGAGAAGCATTTCTCCTTCCCTTACCACCATTTATTGTGCGTGTGAATGTAAAGAAGGGGTGGACAAAATGCATCTCTCCAGATTTGGGTGGAGAGCAACTCCCATCATCCTTAGCCAAAATAGCCAGTGTGAGGGATCATAGGAACTATAGTCCTACAACATCTGGAGATTTGTACTGCGTCCACTCCTGCTCTAATTCCCTAGAAATACTCTTAGCTGAACTGCCTAGTCTGAAGAATTCAATGTGCAGATAGTTTAATTCAAAATGAAATTTGGACAGCACAGCACAGCTGAAATCCTATGTATAACTTTCAAGACACTGAAAAAGATTAAACCATTTCCACTCTTTACATTTCAGAAACCTCTAAGTAAGAAAAATACATTTAATACACCTAAGGCCCTATTAAATATTTTCTGCCTCAAATGAGCCCTTGGCAACTTCTTAGCAGAAAGGGGAAAAAACCACTCTGCCCCAAATATTTAATTTGAAGAGAGGGGCTTTAAAAAAGCTACTAGGAGTGTTATCTTTTCACTGTAATAGCCACTGATATGAGCCTGATTTTTCCCCTCACAATGGAACTGAATTTAAAGTGTCAGGAAAAGCCATCTTGAATAGCTGAGCAAACATCAGTCTTCTTTTACAGATACTGATGATCACGGAAGATATTTCCCATGAGCAATTTGTGGAGTGGCACTGTCAGCATTTTCTCTTTCCTTTCTTGCCAGCATATGTATAAGACTCATGGAGGTTATACAAAAGTGATTCCAGAACTCTCCTTTAGACTCTGCTTCTAGAGATTATGGATAGTAGGTTTTGTGAAATCTTTGCAAGTGAAGTCTAGACGACAGCAGATAAAGACATCTTGAAGGATACTAATGTTAAGGATTCTCTCTCTCTCTCTCTCTCTCTCTCACACACACACACACACACACATGAATCTCTGCTCATCCATGAAAACCCACCTTGGACAAGTTACAGTCTCTCAGCCTCAGAGGATGGCAGTGGCAAACACCCTCTGAAGAAACTTGCCAAGAAAATACCATGACAGGGGTGCCTTAGGGTCACCATAAGTCAGAAGCAACTTGAACGTAAACAAAACAACACAACACAAAACACACACACAAACACAGGCTAGCTACTATTGAAGGTGGTAGCTATGGAGGTGCAGAATGAGGGCAATGTCTCCCCTCAAGAAGAAGTCTGCCCCAATGAAATTTTCCCCTGTCCTCAAAATTCTAGTATTGCAATAACTTGGAAGCAGGTTGTTGGTGTGTAAGAGCCAATTGGAAGTCATTTTGTTTCTTCATATACAGTTATTAAAATGGTCTCTTCTCCTGAGTACAGTTTACACATCAAGACAATCAAATGTTTTGATGATCTACACAGTCAAAGGCTTCTCTATAATTTACAAAGCATATGCTAATTTTCATCTGAAATTCTTTGGTGCTGTCCATGGCATGATCTTTCCATGCATATGAGGTAAGAGGCTATGCTGGTGGTAGAGTCTTCTGTATCAGACTGTCAGCACAACCGCTGGGGTCCAACAACCACTGTCAGCAACTCAAACGAGTCCTGTGGTTAAATCAGACCTTTGAGCAGAGCTAGCAATTTTAGAAGCAGAACCGTGATTCCAAAGGCAGTTGAGATAACAGCAGCCGGATGTCTTCCAGGAACTGAAGCAATGCAGGAACCTCCGGGGACACACAGCAAACTGATGCCAGACTTCTTCTGATAAACCACCAGAGAAGCTAAGTCTCCCGAAGTGCTCTTTATTCACAGTGCTATAATACAAATACAGATCTCTCCAAACTCCACAACGCATACCAAACCAACTCCTACTACAAACCCACAAGCTATCACTTGAAACCCCTGGGTTTATATAGACTTCAAACCATGTGGTCTCCCAAACCCAGTGAGTTCAGGTGTGTAACCATGTCATGTGTCCCCTATGTAATCCAGACACATGTTTCAACCTTGTCCTTCTGCTGAATGCTCATAGTCAAACACACACATCAAGCATTTCCCTGTGTGCTGTGTTTTAACCCTTGACACTCTGACACAGACAACCTCAGTCTGGTAATCTGTTGGTTAGTCTTGACTATAGTATACCCAATTAATTAGTTGTTGAATGGTGAACCAACACATAGATAAATCTAATGGATTCAACAAGTACTCTAGTCAGGACTAAAATAGAATTTACACCAAAATGTACTAAACAGCTACAGGCCAGCAGGTGAACCACTTCTCAATTACTTTTGCCATGAAAATCCTATGATGTAACAATCCCAAATGAAGTCTAGCTTTTAGGGAAACATACAAAAAAAATCCTGCTTTGTGGCCACATCACAGCTTCACCCAAAGAAATGAAGTGAACACAAGGACTGTGCATGGCCTCCAGCACACATTTTCTGGAGATCAAGTACCTCCTTGAAATTATCTGATATCATCAAATAAAGTGGTGAGCTTTCTTTGCTATGAAATAGCTGCTGTATCAATTTTTCATTACTAAGGCTCTGTGCAGACTGGTTTTAAAGGCAGGTTGGGGGCGGAGTTGGGGTATAGCATCTATGTGACGCATGCTCTGGCTCTGTCCCAAGGTGACATGATGCCACGTGCCGTGCCACAAGCCAGATGGTGGTATGCCTCCACACTCTCCATGGCATCCTTTCAGTTGCAAGTGAAGACTTTCCCCCTTGAACAGCCTTTGGAAAAAGAGTTATAATAATATGTTTTACTTTTCTTGGTTGATTTCATACATGTGGAACTATGCTATGGTTCACCACCCTCAGGACTCACTTTTTCACTGTGATAGTCCCTGCACTGCAGAGAGGAGGAGGATTAGAGAAGTATCTGGCTTTGTCCCCTTTGCAGGCCAAGGACATCATCTGCCAAGATCTGCTGGGGTCTTCAGAGGTCTCAGCAGATAATGTCTCCATCTGACTACTGAGATGTAGTCTGGTACTTGTCCCTCACACATACTCACACTCTATGAGAATAGCTTGCACAATGAAATATGAGTCCCAGAGGAGGCCTTTGGATGTTGAAGGAAGAAAATGCCAAAATACACAACAATCAACCCTTATGATTATGTACATCACTAATAGAATGTTGGGCTGTTGCTTGTTGCTTTTCAGCAGATATGTTTTACCTTGCTTTTAATTGTACAGTGAACCCTTCCATTATGCGAGGTATCTGTTCCAGACTCCCCCCCTACATAAGGGAAATACTGTGTATGCTGGAGTCCCATTGAAAACAATGGGGCTCATGAACACGGCGCCATTGCCTCTTCTGGCATGTGGCTTTCAGCATAAGCCAAAAGCCGTGTATGGTGCACCCGTGTATGACACGGGTGCACTGTATTCATAGCTCAGCTATATATTTTTTTTAAGTTTTATTGATGTGAACCTTATTTCTGTATCTGTTTTAATTTTTGTAAGGAAACTTGTGTCCATAGATGCAATATAAATAAATAACAACAACCACAATAACCACCAACATGCACAGAAGCATGAAATGACTGCTGGTTTGGGTTGACTTGAGGGATCAAAAGCCTACTTTATATTAAAATATGAAAACACAGAAAGCAAATTTTACTTTTGTTTACACCAAATGTTTAAAACATCCCTTTCATTTTACAAAGTCAAATCTTTACAAATTAGATCAAGCTACAAAAAAGAAAAATAGAAAAATAGAACCAGAGTCGACGAGAAATTATGAACCACATAGATTGATATTTTGTTGCAGATGTATAAGAGAATATAAATTATCTTTAGCTTCCACATCACCTCTGCCAGAAGGAAGTGCATTCACTAGGACATAATGTGATGGATTGGTACAATGCATTAGAGTGGGACTTGCTGATAGATGGCATACAAACTGCTTGAAAGACCTGTCTCTTCAGAATGTATTGCTTTTCCAGAAATGTGGGTACCATACCTAGTGATGCACATTACCATGGTTTCCTTGTCTAATTTTGTACATATTTTCTATCAAAGTCTGAGGCAACAAATAAGTATTTGGGCATTTAATTTTATCATGTGGAAATTGAATACCAATAACCTGTGATCCTAAAGGGATACCCCCCCCAAGTCATATAAAACTGGAGATCATTCTGCATTTGGTAGATGTTGGGAGTTCCATTTCCACTGCATGCTCTGTACTATTGACAATTAGAGTTTCTAAATCAGTTTCTAAAGGATAAGACAATGCTTGTGTAAATCCTGTTGATTCAGTGGGACTGCTTTATTGGGGCTAGCAATTGGATTTAGTCCTTTAACTACAGCTCCTATGTAGCCTAAATAATCACAATTTATGCCATAAATAAATCAGATGGGAAAAAGAAGTATACCATTGACTGTACATATTTTCAAAAATTTGTTTCATTTTAGGGGGAGACAGGGGGGCTTTAAAAGTGGGTAATCCTTAGAATTTAGCAAGATTTATTCACCATAAGGAAACGATCATTTCTCAGCATGTTATGCACTTATCTGAAGAAAAAAAAAGGACCAGATTTCCCGAACTCCAAGAGAATCAGATTCAATCTCACCTGCCTCCCACCAATTTATGTATTAGAAATTCCAATTTTTCAATCCCCATGAAGCAGAAAATGAATTTGAGATTATATGTGGATGTATTCCTAAATTAAAGGCTCCCAATAAGTTGCTTTAGGAACATTCCTACCTGGCAACACAAATAAGCACATTGTTTTATCTTGTAAAGAAACCAAAACTCCCAAACTTCCTCCACAAACAGGATGTGGCTCTCCTTTTGATTTCACTTCTTTCCTGCATCTCCCCACCTCCCTCTACAATATCATGCCACTGTGCAATTATTTGAAGTTTTCCTTCAATTCAAAATAAATCATTCAAAACTAATTGTAGGCTCCCCCAGTCCTGGCAAAATGCAGCTGAGATTGAATGGCCACCCACGTGCAGAGGTGATTTTATACACACGCATTTTTGGAAGCTCTGTATCTAACAGGAGCAGGGTCTAGGGTGTGGTATTGTCTTTTCATTTTAATATCCTCTATGAAAATGTTCTCTACCATAGGCTGGTCAAACACTCTGCCACTGCTCTGAAAGCCTGGTTGTTTTTTTTAACAATGACATCAAAACCCTAAAGTAGTGGTGCTCAGATATTTTACCCTTGTGACCCCCTCCCTTTATGTGTATATGTGGATATTGCCACCCTCCCAATATAGCATATGAATAAAGATATTTTGTTTAATTAGTGTGTATTTTCATTTGCACATTCATATCTATTCATATTTTAATAGTTTTATTTAATTCAATATTTAACTCAATTATGAGATATTGCATAGGAAGCTGAAAGAGCTAGATGCAGAGGTTGTCATCTCATCTCTTCTCCCAGTTGAAGGGCATTTGTCCAGGAAGGGAAAGGAAAATAACGGATGTAAACAACTGGTGTCACAGATGGTGCCACTGAGAACAATTTGGATTCTTGGATCATGCCTGTGGTTTCATGCAGTAGACTATTAAACAGTCAAGCAAATCAAGCCTGCACTCTCCCTAGATGACTAAACTGAGGCTATCATACTTTGGCTATGTAACAAGAAGACAGAACTCACTAGAAAAGATAACAATGCTTGGCAAGGTGGAAGACAGTAGCAAGAGGAGAAGACCACACTCTAGGTCAGTGATTCCCAAACTTTTGCCCTTCACATGTTTAGGACTTTAGCTTCCAGTGTGGTTAAGCTGGCTGGGGCTTCTGGGAGTTGAAGTTAAAACACCTGGAGAAACAAGGGAATTGCTGTTTGAAAGCACATAATAGCAACAAATGAGAAAGAAATGGGGTGATTAAAGAAATCTCCTTAGAAAGCTTCACCCACCATGGCCCCTAGTCCGACATCTTTCCACCTCCTCAACTGAAAATTAACTGTGTGGCTGGGGAAGACCCATGAAACTATATACATTACACACACAGAACAAACCCACCTGGACCCACTAGATACCTTAAATGGGCTAGATGCAAAGTCAATCTTTTGCATTGGAAAAAGAAACAAAATAGTCCCATAAATGGGGCTGATAAGTGGGACATATATATTTGGGGTGGGGGACTTAGAGTTACAGCAGGAAGAAAACAGAATAGCAAGAACATCATGCAAAGAATCCACCCCAATAGTGATGCTATCCAGCCACGACTCCGTTTTAAAAGTCTCATGTGAAAAAGATGTATGTGTGTGTGTGTGTGTGTGTGTGTGAGAGAGAGAGAGAGAGAGAGAGAAATTCACTACATACATGTAATGGATAATACACCGCATGTATGTAACTTAAAAGGATTCACTCCATGAAAACTAATGTCACAATAAATGTGTCAGTTGTCAAAGTACCACAAGGCTGTTCCTACTAAAGAGTCTCTGTGGGTATGTTGCCATGGTCACCAGTAAACTTTCCCAGAGTTTCAGAACTTTGGGAAGATTTTTATTTTCCATTTCACTTTTTTGCTGCAATTGAATTCCATTGGAGTGCTGTCATTGTTACCCATCAGAAAGTGACTGACTGACTAAGACAGCATGCCTGAAGGCAGTGCAGTCATATGAGGAAACCAATTCTCACAACCTTCACACATGAACATGAATCTGATTAGGCTGGTGTAGAAATGGCTGCAGGAAGGCGGCTTATGCTATTATTACAGTAATGTTATTATTTTCAAATGAATTTCATGTTGACTATGTGGAGACTGTTGACCTGAATGATTTTTTTTTTTAAAAAAAAATCTGCTGCTACTGTTTTTTCTTAACTTCTTTGAAGCAATTGTTGGCTGAAAATGGCTGCTTTAACGAAATTTTAAAGCCAATTTTCTTTGGTTTTTAGTACTTCAAAAATGTTTTTAAAAATATTTTTAAAAGTAAAAATAACTGAATAAATAAATAGTGCTCATCACATTGCCTGCAGACTCAATATTCAGTAAGCAAAAAAGGAATACTTCCGCCTCTCAAATCCTGTCTCTCAGCACAATACAGCAGTTTTCTTTACAACATAAATAAAAAAGAATGCATCTCCAGAGTGCTTCAAAATCTTGAATGAATCATATATGTAAACCAGATGCTTTGGTTGAAAGGCTAACTGACACCCTCTCTCCCCTTCTTTCCTCTTTCCTATTTATTTCACACCTGCAATATCACAAAGTTACTTCCTTTGCCAAATGAATGGAACTCAACTGTACTCCTTCGGCCGGATAGCAAAGGTTGGGGGGGGGGGGAGAGATTCATCAAGACTTATTAAATTCATTGCTCATCTCTGCTACGCAGTTTGGAAGCAGCTCTTCTTTTGCCAGCTGCCTCCCACAAAAGTCAGTCTATCTCAAAGAAGATTAGCAGAAGATTATTTCTTTAACTTCACTATTTCATAAATCATTTGCATCTCATCGAGTGTGTGACACAGAGTTTGCTTTCTTCTCTGTGCCAAGTCATGGCCACCTGTTTTCTTCTTATATATATTTTTTAAAATGTCAGACTAATTTCTTGGGCCACACCTTTCTTTCCTTGATACTGACTTCTTTTAAATTCTAATTTATTTTAACTTTCATATTTATCTCATCTCCCCCCCTCCCCCTTTGAAGGAATGTCTGTCCGTGACAGATAACTTACAGTGAATGATGCACAGTGATTCTGATTTCTCTTGCCTGGGTTTTCAAAAATCTTCACTTATGGAACAGTATTAAGGATGGGTAGATATAAATATTTACATAATCTACTAGCAAATATGTTGCTGGTACACACACACCCCTTGAATGAATATCCTTCAAAATCGTTCTTAAGTAGAACTGGAATTAAAACTGCCAGGGGCCCAACAAATTGTGAATTTCAAAGTTCCTACTTTGATGTAAGATTTTTGTTTTGTTTTCTCAGAAAAAGGCCACTGTTGGCATGAGCAGCTACATTTCTTAGCAGAATTTCATAAATCTCCAGAGTAATACTGTTCTCTGTCAAAATCAAATCTGAATTTTTCTGTCGGGGAGAGGAAGGTGAAGGTAATGGAGTTTAAAGGAAGCCAAAACAATCCCAGCCTACTAAAATTTCTGTGTGGCAAGAAGAGACATCCTTTACACATATTTCCAAACCCAAATTTGCATTTGCTTCTGTCTTTATCTACATATTAATGATATTAAATCCATAATACAGCCTAGCATTACTGTTAGTTTCCTGTCTCTATATGAACAGGAGAGGGGAGCTCTAAGCTTCTCTCAGTTGCCACCATCCAGTAAAAAGCACTATAAAGTTTTGTGACTTGCAGGGATATAATTCTTCACTAAGGTTCTTCATGGAAGAAACAATAAGAAATGTTAGCAATTTTCTTCCTGCTACAGAAATATCACCAAAAACCATGCAGTTTTCTAAGCCTGTTAACAATTCAGGACTTATGCTGTGGAGAATTTTCATGTGGTTGTTTTGCATAGCAAACATCATTTTCTGTACAGGAAACAGGATTTCTGCACAGAAAACAACATCCCTGCAGAGAATAAGGTTCAAACTGCAAAGATGCCCATCTATTCAGGATTCCTTTCATCAGGGTTTCTTGACACTTGAACATGTTCTTCAACAATCTTTCAAGTATTTTCAATATAATTTCAGCCCCTTGTGACTGAGGGGCTATACAGACCACCCCAAAGGGTTCAGACCGTTCAGAAAAGGATAAGGCACTAAGGATCATTTTGCAAACATACAGTCAGGCCTTCTTATACATGGATTTTTTATATGCTGATTCAAGCATCCACAGTTTGAAAATGTTCAAAAAAGTATATATTTCAAATATCATTTTTATAAGGGACACCATTTTTCTATGTCATTATATTTAATGGGATTTGAGCATCCACGGATTTTGTTATCCACGGGGGATCTTGGAACCAAACCCCAGCGTATAACAAGGTCCACTGTACAATGGTTTTCTCTTTTCCCCCCAAGAAATGCATTAATGTAATTTTAATGTGTTAATGCATTACTTTTTAATTTTGGTAGTATAATATTGTTTTATATATATTTATTCATATGATTATATCCACACCATTCGATAGAAGACAATTTTCAGTCTATATTTCTCTTTTGGATATTCCTATGTGGTTCATTTCATGATTATCACCCCCCCCCCAAATTTTTTTTTGGGGGGGAAGAGGTGTATGTGTTAAAATAATAATAATAATAATAATAATAATAATAATGATAATGATAATGATAATAATAAAATGACCCACACTAATTGTCAAATATGCTAGGTATTCTACTGCTGCTAAGATATTAGATGTTGTTAAATGTTCTACTTAATAATATATGCCCTTTACAGGAAAATCTAGCTTTATATTATACCTCAGGGGGAGGGGGAATCATTCAATTCTATTAAACAGAGCAGAATATAAATGGGCTATACCTCAATTTCCATCAACTGTAACTAGCATAGCCAATGACAAAGGAATGATCAGAACTGCAAGCCAAAATCATCTGAAACACCATAAACTGCATGCATGTTATTATCAGCCACCTCTTTCTTCTTGCAAATCTATTGAGCATTCTTTTTCTCACATTATTGGTGAACATTATAGGTGTGAAAAAGTCACTCACTGTCAGCAATGCTAGAAATGAAAACTGACAGAAAATTTATTCAGATGACAATTTTTATTGGGGGTCATGATCCCCCCCCCCCACTCTGTAGCTGTAACCTTGTTTCTACATATGAATGGATAGGCTCATTTTATGGCATTTTCTGTTCTGCAGTTCAGTGTAAAACATTAATCAAACATTAGGAAACCCCCTCACAAATGACAACACTTCAAAGTGTCTATTTTATTAAAAAATGCTGACATGTTCTGAAAATGTGTACTTTTATTCATGTTCCATGGAGCTACAAAAGTGAATTACTTCAGCATTGTAAAGCTAACATGTTATGCACCCACGGCCCTACAGAAAAAGCAATTCTCCCATGCCACTGGGGACGTCTGCCAGTTTTCTTCACTTTGCCAGTTGCATCAAGTTGGTGTCACACATTCAAATTTTAACATGTTTGTCTAAGAATACATCCTTTCACACTGGGAGAACAGGAGATGTTGCTTAATATATACAATTGATCCAATAAAGTTTGTTATTGAAAGTAAGCTAGCACTCCTCCATTTCAGAGATGAGAATGATAACTGTCATGACAGCATAATAATCTCATTTCTTTGTTGTATTTTAAACTACAGTTCTTGTCAAAGACTACTTCTGCCATTCTCAAGTTCTGATAGTCTTCAGCACCTGCCACTGGGATGATAGGCTTGCACAAGTTTTGAGTCGTTTATCTGAGTTCATCTACAGAATGCACTACTACCAATTTCTCATCTCTGGTAATGCAGATCTGTCAACTACTAGAACTATTGTACTAGCCAAGAAACCTGTCCCTAAATCATAAGGTTATTCAAAATCATTCAGGAAGAGAGACAAAAAGAAGTACCAGTTATATTAAATTCATAACATGCCCTTGATATTTGCAGAATCCATCTGGTTCTGATTAATGAGTGGATAGCTTTTTATATTTTGTATGTGGCAGATTTGTTTTTTATATTCTACATGAAGCTTTTAAAAAGGATTCAGCAATTAGGAAATCCCTCCCACCTGGATAGAAAGTTCTGTTTTTCATCTCTACCTTTGTCACTAGAGCCCTTGGCTGTCACTTTGTCCAAGCCTTGGTAAACCAGAGGTGGGCAACTGCATGAGGGACAGGGCCAATTTCCAAGCTCTGATCACCCTGAAGATTTTCAGGAATGCTTTGTATCACTTCTGGTTTCTATTTTGACTGATTGTGGGGTGCTTTTTTTTGGCTTGGGTTTATGGAGGAGCACGCTCGAGGGCATAGGTGACCTAAACCTTCATATTTGTGGACACTTTGAGAGCATTTTTGAAAGGTTTTAGGTGAAAAACATAACTCAAAGATTTTATTTTGAACAAGTGTGGGGAGTCAAAGGTCTGCAAATGGGAAATCCCATGGGCCTCACTTTCCACACCTCAGCTCTACACAAATGAGAATCACTTGGCACTTGTGAGGAAACTGCCCCCACATCATTTCTGCTACCAACTCTGTTTTAAAGGGAATTGCGGCATTTAAGTTTCCTGAGGAAACTGAAATTCACAAATACACACACCAGACAGTATGGAATGTGAATCTGAAGCCCTACACCATCAATAATTGGGGAGAGCTAATGAATGTGTGCTTTTAAATGTAGCCTATTAACCAATTACAGTTTACTTTCTGAATATTCTTCTTTTAAAAACTTATTTTTATATTTAAAAAAAACCTTTAAAATTCTTTCGAAACGACCCCCCAAAATGTTTTGTCAGTAACAAAGAAACAGTACTTGGTATTAAAAAAATGATGTCATATTATTTCACAAAAGCAACACTGATGTGCCCTAGACTAGGGTTTGATTCCCCACTCATCTATTAAACCGACTATGTGCCTTTGGGCAGGTCACACACTCTCAGCCTCAGGGGAAGGGCATGGCAACCTCCTCTGAAAAAATCTTGTCAAGAAAACCCCGTGATAGGATTGTCGTAAGGTGGAAATGACTTGTAGGCATACAACAACAACAACACTTCTTTTAAATTATGTCATAAAACTCTGTACAAGTGAGACCATGCCAAAACCTCTAATATACACTTTAAAAGTCGTAAGTGCAATTTATTCCTAGGCTAGCATGCAGATATATCTGAAGACCTCTGTGGAAGGTGAAGAGAGCTTTGCCTTAGGGGTGGAAAATAATTTCCTTTCATTTGACTATCTCAACAAAAGTAGCTTTTTCACACCTTTTGAAACTTATTGTCAGGAGATTAAACACCTGACTTCAGAAATTCACACATTTGCAAGGGCTTTCATGGGAATGGAATGCACACAAAATAATGCACCTTTAAAAATATGAGTGACTAAAATGCAGAGAAGCAATATTTTCCCCAGAAACATACTTTAGTCAATGAGGAAAAATATATACATTCAGGGAAATTTTTGTTTGAATTAAATTGGTACATTTCTGAAAACCTTTATTTAAAATGGTGAATTTTTTTCCATGCACAACCTGTATCCCTAGTGTAGGATTCCATGTAAATCCTGCACCCTTAATTGTGTGATTACACAACACAGCATGAGAAGAAGGAAGGAAGGAAATGCAGGTGGGATTTGAAGAACTGCAACAAAACTGAGAGATTTTCATATCTTTACTTTGTAGGCATCAAGAAAACCTGGCCCATGTCCAGGCTCATCTTCTAAAGTCAAAGTAATGCCATTTCCTTCTGGCAGTAACTACATGGGTTACTGTTTACTTCTGCTCAATCATTAATTGCTTTCTAGATAGTTCGAAGAGCCTTTTAGTGCACTGATAGAAGTATTCATTAGTTGTCTAAATTTAAAAATGTTTAATTTAAAATCTGAGAGTGGATAACTAAAACCTATCATATTTCTAATAAGTGAAAATAACTTACAATGCGAATTCATACATAAACAGACATATTTTTCAGTGCTAGAAAATCTGCCATCATTAGAGAGAAGCAAATTAATTCCACCTTGTATTAAAGTCTGCTATTTCTAAACATGGATTTAACAAATTCAAACATCAGCCCAACAATCAAAGGAACTGAATCCTCACAGAAAGAAAACTGTAGCTTTAATGCTCTTTCTGCATTTTGAATGGAGACCCCCTTCTCAATGCTGAAATCTTACTACTTTGAATGGAAGGAAAAAATTTGTTTCAAGAGATGGCTCTTTAAGATGGTCTCTTAAACTAATCCTGCAGCTGGGGGAGGGATCATTTCCTGCCAAAATGATCTCAGGAAGGCACATACATATATTGTCTCAGCCAAGGATAGGAATTGTGTGACCATACAAATGTGACATTGCAACTCACAGCATCCCTCACCATTGGCTATGCTATTATGGAGCTGGAAGATGCAGTTCAACAGCATCTGGGAGGACACACTATACTCAACTTTGCTCTAAAGGATTAGTCTAACACAAATGAGGTGTGTGATGACAAGGGGAACACACAGTGCCACAGCACTTGTCCATTTCCTTGACAACAGCAGTTTGAAAAGGGCTGTATCATCTCATTGCCCTCTCCAGTCCAAACAAAGAGATAAACACACAAAATAAACTAAGGGCACTACAGGGCTGTACAAACGGGTGGCACAGACTTGCTGCCAAAAAAAAAAAAAAAAAAAAAGCCACCTAGAGCCGTTTCTTTTTTGTGATGCCAGAAGCAGGAAAGGGAGCCAGTCCTTGTCTGGTTGCTGTACGGTGGTGGCGGCATCATGGCGGCCCCTGTATGGATGGAAGGCCGCCATGATGCCAGTATCTGTATGTATTAGGGTTCGGAAGCATGCACTTGCTGCACCCTCCTGAACCCTAAAATTACCATCGCCATGCCACAAAGAGCCCATGTGTACCGGGCCAACATTAACTATTTAAATCTCATCCACAGAAAGCCTACTTAGTGCAGTGTATGCTGAAAGGTGTAATCTGATCTCCTCTCCAGTATGTCAAGGACAAGGTACTCCTCACCCCACAAGCAAATTAATTGATATAGGTTGTCTCCAGCTATTTGGTTTGTTTCCAGGAAGCCACAGCATATTGACCCACCTTATAGGTCTTGAGCCCAAAGGGAGAAATCCAATCCAGCCCCAGAGGTCCTTCCCTTCTCTTTCCCTGAGTCCTTTGATCCAATGGGGAAGTCCAGAGAACTGGTGCTCATTGATAATTGAGCAAGACTTTTTTGAAAGGATTCTATCAGCAGATATCACCCCAAGCTTCCTACAATTCTGTTTGTCTTTTCTCCCTGCCTCTATCACATTATCATCTCCTTAGTAAGATAAATCATATATTTTTGAGGTCTGGTCTGACTAGTCATTTGTAACAGAGAGACTCTTGTACAGAATAGCTTTCTGTTGCTCTGGGGGGGAAAGGAACAGTGGTTTCTTAAAAAGGCATCAGCAAAGCTTAATCAGAGAGAACGAGCCTCCAAGGAGCTGTCTTAAGGCTGAATTTTTATTTCTTTTGTTCTAGCTAGACTTTGACAGGATTAACTCATGTTGCCCGTAATAGAACAAGAGAAAGTAATAATACAATAGAGCCCACTTCAACTGAGTTCAAGAAAGAAATATATTCGGGAGAGCATGGCTTTCTTTGTTAAATCAAGAAATGGATTATTAGATTGAGAGAATGTTGTCCCCTTGGGGTATACATGCTACAGAACTATATTCCTTGATGTACAGTGCATTTTATAGCTAACATCCATCCCCAAGGACATATTACGGATAGCAAAAATGGGTTGTTGAAGGGTGTACCCCACATTTATCATAAATAACCACACACACAAAGCCATTAGCAATGCTATTTTTCAGTTCAGTTTCCTGATATTGCAAATAGATAGCTGTATAAAATTTGATAGCCAATTTGAAAATTAGCCCCATGTGCAGCATAGTCAAGATTCATTTTTTTGTTGAATTAGTGAGTTGCTTTTTCATCACAGCATGCATGACATATTACAATGATAAAAGTTAGAGTCATAATGATGCCTCACAGTTATCATCCTCACACACAAATACCCACATCTAATTTAATATTATTAGCAACTTTAAATGTTACATAAAGTCCTGGAGTGATGTTATGGTTTCTTAATCACTGCATTGTTTAAGAACGCTTAAACAATAATTTCCACGAGTGCATTTTTTGCAAGGATGTAAATGATAGTGGTGGTTACATTTTTGAATGCTTCCAATGGTTATCAAAGGGCTAAAATCACAAGAAAACAAAAATGCAGATAGTTCGATTTATCAAATTTGAATATATTTTAGGAAAAAATTAAAATATAATGCATATACTTGATATTAAAAGATAGAGAATGAAGTTAATGTCCATTGAGGAAAGTGCAAAGTATTGAAGTGGGATCTGTGTTTATTAGTTAGTTAGTTAGTTAGTTAATGTATTTCTGTATCACCTCCCAGCCTATAAGGGGTACTGAGGTGATGAACAAATAACCAATTAAACAGCACATTTTAATTCTAATAAAAGCATATAGTAGTTTCAAACACTGAATGCCTTGTGGAACAGCACAGTTTGGCTTCACACAGGAAAGTTAAAAGAGATGGGACCAGTCTGTCATGTTCTGCACTTGGGAAGCTAGTCAGACCCCTAGCATGAAGTCTTAGTGTCTTATAAAGATTTTAAGCAGAGAGAAGGAGAGAGAGTCCAAGCACTACAAGGCATCAGTAGAAAAGCAGAGTTGGGAACAAAACAGATGGGCAGGAAAATGTGCCTTGAAACTGCCTTTTCCAAAAGTAATATGAGTCCCCACCAACCACACCACTGGCTGCCAAGGTGGCTGGAGTGTGCATATCATGGCCACACAGTGGCTTCAAGCCACACTGCTGAATACTTTTTAAAAAATTGTTCCCCCACCCCCCTTCCCTGTGGACAGTTGCAGGAGTACATCACTGGCCGTTGCCAACCATTGGAAGTCCATCTCTGAGAACCTGCACATAGTCACATGTGCAACACTCCACTGGAACAGGGCATTGGAGCAGTGGTGTTCCCATGCAGATTCAGACACCCCATTTCAAGAAAAATACCAAGGATACAATAGTATATATAAGAGATAGCCCCGTTTATTTCTGAGTAAGGATGTATGAATAATCCTGATTCCAGCATGGGTAAGCTTTGCTGCTTAACTTCAATCATGCATCCCCACCCACCACCAACCCCTGCTACATGCACACACATCAGTCTGTGAATAAGTAAAACAAGAACATTCACAGTTAATTTCATGTTCGTATTATATATGTGGTCTGTTGAAAATTTCTTCTAATATATGTATATGTTTTCTGCATATAACTTTTCCCAGCATGCATTTCTTCTACGCAACTTTTGGGCTGAGAACTAAATTGCAAAATTTAGGTGGGATTCAGTCCAACCCTTTGAGGCAGCCTGCATCTGCCCCTTTCCCCTCCGGATTGGGGCCTGGGCATTCACAGCAGCAGCCCCAGAGGCCCCAATCCACCACTTCTCCAGGCTTTCGGGGAGCGGCAAAACGCCGCTTCCCCGTGGCCTGGAAAGAAGTGTTCTTGGGGCTTCATGCCCCAAGGACACCCCGACAGCTGCGGGGAAGGGGAGAAAGGGGCCACTCAGCCCCTTTCTCTTCTGCATCACTGGTGCGGCAATGTAAAGGCCATGCCAGTGATGTGTGCGGCAGAAAGGAGCTCCGTTTTGGAGCTCCTTCCTGCAATGCTGAAAGGGCACCCCAAGCGCCCTGCAGCATCACGGGGATATCACGGCCATGCCGCGCCATTTGATTGTGGTACAGCCGTGACGTCATAATGGCAGCTCCTGTGTTTACAGGGTGCCGCCATTATTACGCCACCGCAATGTACTAGGGTTGCGGGGCGTGCAGTGGCACTGCCCTCGGGCAAACCTAGCACATATCCAGGCCAGTGCAAATCACCGGTCTCGAAAGCCCCTTAGAGAAGTATGCACTCAGAAGTTGTCTAACTTGCATATTGGTCTCAGAAAAACATAGTAGTAGTAGTAATAATAATAATAATAATAATAATAATAATAATAATAATAAATATTTATTTGTATTCCGCCTCTTTCAATTGAGGATTGAGGTGGGTAACAACAAAGAAAATACAATATACAACAATAAAAACAATAAGCCCCCACAAAACCCTGACCCAACCCTCCCTCCCAACTATAAAATTAAACAGTAAAAGATGTTTAAAAAGTACATAACAATACATCAAAGTTAAAAACAAATCACAATTAAGAAAAATAATAAAAGGGGAATTCAATTGATTCTGGACATTATCAATCGGGGATTGATAGGCTGTTTTATTTAAAAATGGAAAGAAAACTAAATTTTCCTTTACCCTGATTTTGTGAAAACATTTATTCTTCATGTTTTGAAATAGGGATCAATGAGTGCATCTTAATTTATTATTTTTAATGTTCACTTTTTTGCACACTTCCCTATCAACTGAAGCATAATTGTGTATATTTTTAGAATATATGAACTTTTAGACTCACATTTCCTTGTGTATTATTTGAAAAGGAAAAGTGGGGAGGAGCAAAGAACCTGACACGAAGAAACCAAAAGATACACAAAGGCCCGGTACATACTTGTAAAATGGTCCAAAGCAGCGACAGCTATTTTTCAACCGCAGGGAAGCCGCAGCTGCCAAACCGTGCGGCTTCCCTGCAGAGGAAAAAGAACCCGCAAAAAGCGTTTTTTAATGCTGCGGCGGTGGTGTAACAAGCGCGCCATTGGCACACTGTTTATGCAAGTGCCGCATAGCACTGTGCGGATGCCACGGGGCATTTGCGTAACAAAAGTGGTGCCCATGTGTACCGGGCACCGCCATTGTGATGCCCTTGTCACATGCTAGATTGAGGGGCATGTGGGCGGAGCACCCCAAGGCAATCCGAGCACGTGATGAGGACATTGCAAAGGGCCGGTACACATGGGCGCCACCATTGTGATGCCCTTGTCATGTGCTAGGATTGAGGGGCATGTGGGCAGAGCACCCCAAGGCAACCCTAGCATGTGACGAGGACGTCGCAAAGGGCCGGTCTGTACTGACCCAAAGTTTTCATTAAACATCTTACAGACCATGAACTGGATAAATTCATTAAAAATCCCAGTTAGTTTCAGTTTCTTTTCCATTGGTAGTCTACTCAGAGTAAACACTTAAGAACACTTCTGAGTAGCTTCCCAAACACCCGCTATGCTGACACAGAGTGGAGGTTTTTAAGCAGAGGCTGGATGGCCATCTGTCAGGGTTGCTTTGATTGTGTGTTCCTGCATGGCAGAGGGGTGGACTGGATGGTCCTTGAGGTTTCTTTCAACATTATGATACTATGATTCTACCTAGCCTCTGCAGCATATTCTGAAGTAAGTAACCAAAGCCTCTGTACTGTTTACTCAGTAGACAGCAGAACTAAAAGAATGAGCAGCATTTTCGGTACCTGTCTAAATATCCATACCCAGCAATCCGCCTTCTAGCATTTCTTTATAAGTTGCAGCTTTATAAGCTTGTGGAAAGCTTCCCTGATTATGTCACACCTACTTGATTTATACAAAAACAACTAATCAGCACCTGTCTGTTCTATAGCTGTGCAAAGAAAATTCAAGTTTGTCAAACAGATTGGCCTTCCTGTCTCCACACTGACGAAAAATCACAACCGTATGGTTTTAACAGCTGTCTGGCTAGGACAACTAAAATGTTGCCAGGGCACGGCCAATTATTATTTCCCTCCCATTGCTTCACCCTTCTAATTATCTCAGAGAGCAATACTTAATGTCAGCAGTAAAAAATAATTAATTTTCTGCATGCCAGTTTAACACTTGCTTAGGTGGAACAAGGAGACAGTTCTGTTATTTTATTTTGCTTTCTGTTTCCCTGTGATATTTGATTTACAAATTAGCTACATTCATGAAATGACTGTATGTTAAACCTGAGAGGAATTATTGCATTGGCATAAGTTTCATCAATACTGCATGATGCCTGAAGGAATATGGGATGGGGGAAATCCCACTGATGTTGAT
Organism: Sceloporus undulatus; assembly: GCF_019175285.1. Taxonomy (NCBI): domain Eukaryota; kingdom Metazoa; phylum Chordata; class Lepidosauria; order Squamata; family Phrynosomatidae; genus Sceloporus; species Sceloporus undulatus. The sequence goes on along the minus strand of NC_056523.1, from coordinate 88,718,311 downwards.
GGTACAGAAATCTAAGGAATACTGTATACTGAAAAGTGGGATCAAAATTTGCTTTCATTGCACCAAATGATCTAGTCTACAAATGAAAGGTTACCAGAAAAAAAAGACAATGCCTAACACCCATACACTGTGATTTAGAGGCAGACAAATAAAGTAGATATTTCCTTGCAAACTTTCCTTTCCAGAATCTTCATCCCAAACTAAGAACTCCCTAAATTATAGTCTTTACTGATATATATATATATATATATATATATATATATATATATATATATATATCTAGATAGAAAATACACAGTTTAAAATATTTTGATACTAAAAAAAAACCATAGGGAATTATTGTTTCGGGTTACGAATGTTTTTTCGGGTTACGAAAAAACTTTTGGTGCTTTTTTCGGCTTTTTCGCACGGAATCGCGGCTTTTCCCCATTAGCGCCTATGGCAATTCGGCTTACGAAGGCTTTTCGGGTTACGAAAGCGGCCGCGTTACGAATTAATTTCGTAACCCGAGGCACCACTGTAGTATGATTAAATCTGGATCCACTCTCTTTCTACTTAGCCTATTAGGAAATCTAATTTTTCTCATAAGATTATTGTAAATATAAATGAAGAATGTGCATGCTGCTGCTTGGACAAAAGAGGAGAAACATATAATTTTAATAATAACAGTTAATAAACTTCCTAGCAGAGGGAGATTTGACTCAAGAGCTTTCCAAAACTCACCAATACACAGACAGTAGTTTTCCCTGTTACTTTTATGTGGAATAGATGCACTGTGTTCTGTAGTGATTAGGAAAATACATCCTGTCTAATGTTTTACATACTTTGAGTAGCAAATTAATGCATGTTCTCTGTATTCTGATATATAAGGTTTTTTTTAATGTTTCTTAAGTGTTGCAAGAGGAAACTTTTTTTGTGGGAAATAAATAAGAGTGAATATTTTGCCTTCCTTATTTTAAGGAAGACCTTCCAAAATTCAAAAATGTCTAAATAAGTTAACTGAAAAAAATCTGTATGAAAGCAAAACTAGCATACCTAGTTTGTGCCATCATAAAATGTAAGGAAGAGGAAAGGCAATATGGATAGCCAACAACTGTCTACTTCATTTACTTATTTATTTATTACATTCATGTGCCACCTTTCTCCCAATAGCAGCTTACAAAAAATAAATAAAACAAAAATAGCTGAAAACATGGCAATAAAATTAAAACACAACAACTGAAATATTGCCATTTTAAATCATGAATTAAGCAATATAAAAATGTTGTAAAACATACAGAAGTTAAAACTAGAGTACTCAGGCCCTGTCCATGATCCATGCCCTGACTCCATCCCCAGGCTGCCATGATGCCACGCACCATTCCACATGGCACATGACATCATGACACTCCTCTGGTGCTGCATCCACATGATCCAGCATCAAAGGAGCACCTTCAAGCCATGGCGCCATGGCTATTACACCCTTTCCAGGGCACAAAAAGGAGCCACTTTTTGCAGCTCCTTTTTGCATCCTGGAAAGAACAGATTGGGCTATGGCATGTGGTTGCCATGGCCCTGATCTGGCACACCTGAAGGTGGCTAAAATGAACTGACAAACACTTCTATTCCAGTACATCTCCCACCCAGCACATCAAACTATGTATGGTTGCCAAGTCAGTACCCAGGTACCTATGCTTAACCATCAAAGTAAAGAGAATAAGAGAGTATCAGATGAAATATTCAGAATAATTACTGTAATACTCTCCCTTGTATTAAGAAACTTTCTAAATGTATGCATTTCAATCTAGTTGCCGTACAATATCAAATGTTGGTAAGTTCTGTACCTTCGTGAAAAATGTGTGTATTGGATAAAACATTGATCAGAATGGAGACAGCAGCCAAGAAATCAGAAGAAGACTAGGAATAGGATGTGCAGCTATGAAAGAACTAGGTAAGATTCTAAAGTGTGAAGATGTACAACTGAGTACTACAGTTAGAAGAGTCCAAGCCACAGATGTGAGAGTTGAACAGCAAATAAGGTGGATAAGATCAAGTCTAACCTGAGAGTCCCTCTCCCAGTCTGTGAAGATTAAAGAGGGGGTTTATCTTTCAAGTCAAACCTGAGGGGAATTTCTTTCTGCCAACCCCCCCCCCCATATCACAAGGCCTAAAGAGATGGTTCCAGAAACGTCTCTTCCACCCAAACGGTGTCCAAGGTGCTTGCTGAAATTTAATTCAATTATTTATGCCACAACTACAGGGCAAGCATCTGCTTAGCTCCTATCTCTCACCTAGGTGTTGGGCACCTCTTTAATACCTTATTGCAGACCTGGTAAGAAAATAGCATTGCAAGTTTCAGAAAGATGAACACCATCAGCTCTGTAGAGCTCCAGCATCCCAAATACATTTTGTAGATGAGGCAGATAATGGCCTAGCCCAGCATCGAGGTCCTTTTGAATTTCTCTATTAGCCCGCTTTTGGGCAGTATTGATGGCTATAGGGTCACCACCACATTCCACTCCCAACATGGGAGCATGGCTGACCAAGCAATTTGAACAAGTGGCCATGACTGTCTATTAAGGTGGACATCATGCAGTACCTGCAGAATAAGCACCTTTCCCTTCAACAAACTGAGGTCGTTGCCCCCAAGGTGAACCAACAACATGTGAGGCAGAGGCCCTCGGCACTCTTTAAACAATAACGGCAACAGGCCGTGTCAACAGAGACCCTGCTTGCCCAACCAATGAAAGCAGGCAACATCACCCAGGCCCAAGTGAGTACCAAAGTGGCTAATTCTTATTTTCTGAGAGCCCAGTAGATCATGCTGTGGCTACACAGTAGTACTCTAACTCTTGATGGCCAAGGGCAGGGATCTGTAAAACAAATTAAAAAATTAACAAAGAAGCCTCCAAACATATCTGCGATATGCAGCAGACCTCCAACCACCAATTTGTTTGATGGCATCCAGTTGAAAGTCCATGGAAGCAGCTGCTGAAGCAGCCCCAATCTGAAAAGAATGGGTCCCAAAGCGAACATTGTGCAAGCCCAGAAAATCTAATGCTTTGGAAGTAATCAACCCAAACTGATGTTTGGTTAAAGGTGAAATATCTTGATGAACAAAAGGAGGCCCTGATATAGCTCCCCTGGCAAATATTCTAGTAAGGCCTGAACCAGACATATAGATTTATTGGAACAAGGCAGAAGAGAGAGCTGTGTACCTTTATTGCATTGATCAGTTTTAGACGATCTAATGATTAAAGTATCAGACTGTCTAGAAAACTTAAGATCTCTATAATGTAAAGCACTATTGGATTTATCATGTTTAGCAGCCCAAACCAACTCATTTATTCTCAGCACACCAAAAAATGCAGTCAATGGAATAATGGAATGGAATAATAGGGCTTCGTATGGCGATATGCAAATGCTAGCCCATATGGATCTCAAACTTTTAAGAAGGTCAGGGGATAAGGACATTCTAGTATCTTTGATCTGACCTATCTCTCTAGACCAGCCTTCTAATATCTTTTTGATCTGAAAATCAGTAGTTCTGTCTTGAACCCCCTGCAGCTTCTGCCAAAAAGCTATGGCAGACAGGTGGTCACGAATGGACTGAGGAGCCAATCCCCTGTCATGGAGGAAAACACAAAAGTGTAGGAGCTGAGGCACTGGAATGGTCAAAACCTCAACTGACTGGTGGATAACCCGGAACTTGAGGAACTCTTGAACCAATTTAAGATATTTCTTCTTTGTACTGGCAGCCCAGGGCCTATTCGTACTGGCAGCCCTGGATCTCTTTGTACGAGAGACCCAGGGTCTACATCACCTTGTTCTGCCAAGGCTCAAAAGATGTTCTGGCACTGGTTCTGCCAGCTGAGCTGCCTCAGGGGCCAAGGCCCAGAAGCACTCCATTTGTTTATGGGAGAGAGCATCTGGAATAGAGTTATCAATCCCTGCAACATATAAGGATGTAAACAAGATATTAAAATGTAAGCAATGTGAACGCCCATACTAGATGCATGACCCTTGGAGATGTTGATGTCAAAGAATTGATTAGATATACAACTGCCAAGTTATTGCACCAAAAATGTACAGAAGAACTGGCAAACTCTGTAGCCCATATGGAGACTGCTACCAAAATGAGAAAAATTCAGGAAAAGTCAGATCAGAAGTTAATCCAGCTTGGATCTACTCCTGAGGCCAAGAATGTGCATACCAACGGCCATTAAAATAAACCCCAAAACCCACTGAGCCTGCTGTATCCAATGATATCTGCAGTGCATGATGGAACTTGAGCTTGTTGCACAAGAATGAAATCCCCTTAAAGTCTGCCAGAAAATGAGACCAGGCCAAAACCTCTTCCATACCAGCCAACGTAACTCTGATCGTATGATGTGGCTTGGCAACTCTGCAAGTGGCATCACAAAGACATCTAAAAAATGCTCGCCCCAGAGCAACAACTCTACAAGCAAAATTTAAATAGCCAATGAGCTCCTGAAATTCACAGAAAGTAGCCTTAGACCATGAAAGGAATTGCTGAACACTGACCCATAGGTTAACTACCTTGTCATCAGGGAGTCTAGATAACTGATTCAACAGTGTCAATAGATATTCCTAAGAATTCCAGTCTTGTAATTGGATCTTCATTCTTTTCAGGCATGAATGGAACACCCAAATAATCTGCTAAGGCTTGAAATTCCTTGAGCAAAAATGAACAAACTCTGGAACCAGACATCCCAATAAACAAGACATTGTCTAAATAGTGGACAACCCCTTTAAGACCAGTCCTTGTCCTTAGGGTCCATTCAAGAAAAAGTGCTGAATGTCTTGAAGGCTGCACAGGAAACTGAGTAGTCCATCAAGAAAGCCCAGTCCATATAGTACTAAACATCAAACCTAAAAGCTAACAGTTTGAAATCCAAGGGATGAACTGGCAGCAAACAAAATGTATACTTAATGCCATACTTATTCAACTCAGCCACTGTACCAAAGCTCCTAATTGAATGAACAGCAGAGTCAAACCAAGCATAATGAACTGTTCACAGATAATGAGGGATGGCATAATTAACTGTCAACTGTTAGGATAAGACAAATGGTGGATAATATGGAACTACCCTGCAGCTTTTTTGGGAACCATACCCAATGGGAAACCCTCAAATCAGGAGTAGGGGGAGAAGAAAAGGGACCCAGACCACAACCCTCAACCACCTCCTTATCAATCTTTTGCCTAACAATGTGTTCCATCCTCTTAATGGACTTTGTTAGATAAAAATTGGTGTTAGGCATCCTGAAAAGGAATCCGAAAACCCTCATGGAAACTGTCATGTCATTACTGAGCCACCCCTGAATCTGGATAAGATGCCAGAAGCTGCTGAAGAATCTCAAACCTCATTGGGCTTGGGCCCTTTTGTAGATGGTAGAGATCCACTTGATTTCCTATTATTTGGACCCTTTATTGGACCCCGACTGAGGCCTACTCTTGGTGCAATTATGAAAGGAATGAGGGCCTTTACATACTGAGCATTCATGATTGCATTTGCAAGCCTTATGGTTGCAAACACCCTGAAAACTAAAGTCCCAACAAAAGAGCTTTTGCTATTGACCTGAAGAATTCTGAGACCAAGAAGCTGATGGGCCACCCTATTTCTGTACCAGATGACCACTATGGGTGCAGTCTTCCTGGATTGGGTGAGCTGGTGTCATGATCTGCATCCACAACTGACTGAAGAAGACACGCCCAAATAACTGGTTTCAAATTATGGGATATATCCACATGGATCAAAAAGTGGCCACCAAGGTGGGGAAGACAGAAATGGGAGTCCCAACCATTGACCCAAAGCAGATTGGACAACAGACCAAGCAAACTGCATCATGGAACCCGGAGAACCAGCTCTTCCCTTATCATTGGCCTTATGACCCCCCTGCTAAAGCCCCATATGTCTAAAGATAGCCCAGGAAACCCTAAGGACAAGAATAAGCCAGGGGAGGGTCACTATATTTAGGCAATGACTCACCTGAAGGTGAAGACACCAAAACGGGTTGGACAGCATCCTCTGGATCTGCCTGTGAAATGACTTCTTGACTTGTAGGTGATTGAGTTACCAGCGTCAATGAAGTCCCTTGATCAGACTGCTCCTGTTCCAAAGCAAAAATATGAGCTGTAGAGTCCTCATATAGCCAAGTATGCATAGAATGCTTGGAAGACTTCTTGAGGTGCTCAGAGGAGCAAGCTGGCAAGGGAAGAGGCTGGGAAGACACACCATGAGCCTCCTCTAGTGCTCTAATTCTCAACAACATTTATGCCATCTGGCCGTCATCGTCCTCATCACTTGAAGAAGAAAGTTCAACCAGAGGACTTGGGAAGATCCTGCCAGTCCCTTCCCTTTTGGACATCCCTTTCCCTTTTTTTGGAGCCATCCGGAAGCAAAAAGGGGGTATATAACAGATCAAATCATAGTGTAAGAGTTGCCAATCAGAATGTTAACAACAACCAGATAGCCAAAAAACCCTTTAAAAAAAACCCCAAAACCCCCCAAATAAAATAAAAATGGGGGGGAGGCCCTACATACCCTACAACATAAAGAGTTTATACAATTCAAATGTTCACTATTTTAATTTTTAACAGAATCACTTGATTTCCACTGGTGGTCTCCCACCCAAAAGACTCCAAGGGCTGACCCTGCTTAGCTTCCAAATACCAACAAGCTCTGTTGCTTGTCTGCCAATGAATATAATACAGAAAGAAACAGCTGGGTATGAAGACTAAAACAGCAGAGCAATCCACCATAGACCCAAGCCTGAATTCCCACTCAGCCTTGCCACCCACTGTAAGACCCTTGGCCAGTCACACTATCTCAGCCCCAGAACATAATCTAGGGCACTCTAGAGCCCAGAGTAGCCATGGTGGGCTGAAACTGGCTCCCATGGTGCAGAAGGATGCTCACCTCCCCACCCAATGCCACTGGAGACCCGATCAGCCTGCAACTGCCCAGAAGGCCCTCGAACAGGCAGAGGAAGGCAAGGCAACTCTTGAGCCTTGGCTGGTGGTGTGAGGCAGGGCAAGGCCCAAGGCAATGGGCCAAGGTCTGGGAGATGGGCTGAGGCCAAAGGAGCTGAGGCTCGAGGTCCAGCAGGACTGAAACCAGAAGGATCAGGGCCAAGGCCCAGGAGCAAGGCCAAGGTCAAAAGGACCCAGGAGTTGCACCAACAGCTGGGAGACAAGCAGAGGCCTAAAGAGCCTAGGCCTGAGATCCACAAGGACCTGGAGTGGAACTGTAGCCCAAGAACACAAGAAAGATCGGGGCCAAGGCCCAGGAGCAAGGCCAAGGCTGGAAGGACCCTGGAGCTGGTTCGAGGCTTTGGAATTGGGCTGAAGCCCAAGGAGGAGCCCTGCAGCCCATGAAAGAAAGCCGGACAAGGCCCTCTCCACCAGGCCAAAGCCTATGGCACACCCCATGCTACAGGGAAAGGCACCAGCCAAGCTGATGCAAACAGGCACTGCTGAGCTGGGGAGGAGAGAAGAAACAGGAGGGAAACACACACACACACACACTGCCTACCCAAACCAGGAAAGACACTCAGATCAATCGAGGAGACATCCTTTCTCCTCAATAAATTAACTGTAATGAAGCCTCGAGGGTGGCTGGCATCACCTCAGCCCAGGCTCCTCCCTCTAAGCTTCGTGCCATGGCATAACTGCTGTGGCTATTTAAATCAGCCTGTCTCCTCTCAGGAGGAGGCAGTAAACAGCCTATCCCCACTCTAACTCCTTCATCGTGGAGTGGGGGGGGGGGATAGCCACTCATTTGAGATATGGTGCTGGAGAAGAATGCTAAAGATATCATAGACAGCCAAAAAGATAAACAAATGGGTCCTAAAGCAGATCAAGCCAGAAATCTCCTTGGAAGCCAAGGTGATCAAACTGAGGCTCTCATACTTTGACCACTTCATAAGAAAGTGTGGATCACTAGAAAAGACAATACAGTTAGCCGTCCTTATCCACTGATTTTTTAATCCATGGATTCAAGCATCCACGGCTTGAACATATTCCAAAAAAGTGTAAATTCCAAATAGCAGACCTTGATTTTCCATTTTATATAAGGGACAACATTTTGCTATGCGATTTTCTTTAATAGGACTTGAGCATCCACAGATTTTCTTATCCACAAAGGGTCCTGGAACCAAACTCCAGCAGATAACAAGGACTCTCTGTAATGCCAGGAAAGGTAGAAGATAGTAGAAAGAAATGAAGACTCTCATGTCCCAGATGAATAGACTCAGTTAGGGAAGTCATGGACCTGGATTTACTAAGCATAGCAGTGGAGTATGGTGGGGCTTAGAGATGTCTCATCCACAGGGTCATCATGAGCTGGGGCCAACTCAAGGGCAGTAAACAACAAAAACAAAAGAAACAACAGGAAGGGTGTTCTTATTGCCTATGAATTACTGTCAACGAAACAGAAATTAGGAATGAATTACCATTTATGTTATATTGCATAAGTAACAGGTCCTATGTTTACACATAATAGCTGACAGTTATGAATGCAGGGTACATGACTCCTATGCTCTTATGGAAAAGGTGCCTTGCAATTTTTGTCTTTGTCTTTACTTTTATATCCTTGTGTCTGTCTTGCTGTGTGTCAGCTGCACATGCAGAGTTAGTCTCTTACTGTGCAAGCAACAGATGTACTACATCACAGACAGTATAGTGCACAAATCAGCATGGACTGGCAGGACTGAGCACTCAGCAGACTGCGTAAGCTTTAAAATATATTTGTTTTCTGAAAAGGCAAATCTTAGAGTAAAAGGAAGTATCACAAAACCTCCTGCAGCTACCTGCCTGCAAATTGGGAGGCATTATCTGCTCTGAAATGGAGCGACCATGCCCCAAAATGCCATGCACCTGTGTGTAAAACAAGCAAACAACAATCCCAAAAAGGGGTGTTGTTTTGGACTTGTAATGAAGGTCAATGAGAGGTGCAAAGCTCAGTTTTGCTATCTTGGTAAGGTTGCCATAATTCACTACCACCAAACCGGGACAAAATGTAGAAAAAGTAGAACCAAATTTAGGACAAATTGTAGGGCAAAATTTAGCCCAAAATGTAGGACATTAACAAAACGGAGGACAAAACTAACAAAATGCCAAAAACATTAATATCTTTTTTAAAAAAACACATTAAGTGAAGTAAGAAATAAACATTATTATTATTAATAATAAGGTGTTGTTGTTGTTGTTCTACACTGTAGAAACAATGCAGTTTGACACTACTTTAAGTGCCATGGCTCCATCCTATATAATTCTAGGATTGTTTTGTGATGCACCAGCACTCTTTAGCAGAGATGGCTGAAGCCCTTGTAAAACTACAAATCCCAGAATTCCATAGATGGTGCTGTAGCACTTAAAGTGGTGTCAAGCTGCATTATTTTTACCATGTAGATGCACCCTGAAAGACCCTGTTAGTGAATTGTGAATGTGCATGACGGGATATTGATAAGAGTGTCCTGATGTGCACTGGCACTCCCTAGCCAGTGTCCTTATGCACAATCGGACTAAAGCACAAGGGGAACGATACACATTAGTCCCATTGTGCATTGGTCCCAATGTGCATCAGTGCATCAGCCATTGGGTATTGGTCACTTTGCTGGCAACCTTCCCCTTTAACAGCAGCCCTTTATTGGATACAAACAATTTGAATTTCTGCAGAAGTAAATCAACTTACTAAGACTGGGTTCTGGCTATTAAAAATATCTTAGTGCTTACTCATTTAGTACACTTCTGACTGATTCCTGAAGACGTCCATCACTCCAATATTATAACATCATTTTTATTGGGAAGGGGGATAAGCCAACCTTCTTAGACTTTGAAGGGCTTAAGCTCCCGTCTGATCTGGGGAAGATACTTCTTTCAGACCTATGTGTTGCTGTTGTTTCCTCTCAACTTGCTATTTAGTCAGCAGATTAGACTATCTTCAAAAAGACCAGGAACCAAGAGGAACCAAGCAATTACAACCAGTCAACTTGATGTCAGTACCAGGAAAGGCTCCAGAACAGATAATTAAACAATTAATCTGTGTGCATTTATAAAACAATGTTGAAGTTACTAATCTCAGAAAAAGTTCTGCTAAATGAATTTTATCTCCTTTTATGGTACAGTTACTATCCTGGTAGATAAGGGGAGTGATGTAGATGTAGGGAGCTGAATATGTTTAACTTGGAGAACAGAAACCTGAAAAGTGACATGATAGCCTTCTTTAAATATCTGAGGGACTGTCATGTAAAGGGTAGTGTGAGCTCATTTCTGGCTATATAGAGACTAGTACATGAGTTAATTGATTAAAATTACAAGACAAGAAAATCCATCTAAATATTAGGCAAAATTTGTTTACAGTAAGACTCTCTGGCTTCTGCCACACTGCAGAACTAATACAATTTTTCATGACTTTAACTGTTATAGCTCCATCTTAAGAGATCCTGGAATTTGTAGTTTGTTGTGGCACCAGAACTCTCTCACAGAGAAGGCTAAGTATCTCTCAAAACTACAAATCCAAGAATTCCATAACACTGACTCCTTGGTAGTTAAGGGGTGTCAAACTGCATTAATTCTACAGTGTAGATACAGGTTCTAAATGGAATACAATGCATCAAGATGAAAGTGGACTCTCCATCTTTAGAGTTCTTTAAAGCGAGGTTGGATGGACATCTTTTTGAAGTGCTATAGTTGAGTATCTTGGCATGGGATGAATCTGGATAAGCTGGTCCTTACAGCCCTTTCCAATTCTAAGATTCTATGATTCCATAAAAATCATCTCCCTTTAGTGCAACACTCTATTTATGTCCTGGATCTGATAGCCCTATGAGGGTGTCTTCCACAAATAAAGGAAATGCAATATTAATGGAAACAAATTCCAAATGAAATTAAAGAGAGAAATGGAGTCTGCTTCACTTTGTTTCCCCTTTTCATGATTGTTTTTATGTTCTACAATTATGCCATAATATATATCCTTAATAACAACAACAAGAAGAACAGTAATGCCTTTTCATACACTACTCATATGCCACTGGCATTCTAAGAGCTTCATGAGTAGAAGACTAAGCACATTAAAATACCAATTTAATCTTGCAAGATTAAAAATGGAGAGACAATTAAAACTAATTCAAGACACAAATAAAATCAGTACTGTGCTACTAATAGGTCCATAGAATTAAGTGACTCAAAAAGTGAATGAAAGCAGAAGAGCAAATCATCCCATTATAATGTATTCACCATTCAAAGCAAATGCTTTTGAAATTGCTTGAGGGGTATTTTTTGAGCATGATTCAGATCTGGTGAGTGCTGCACATGCTCAGGTGCTGAGATAAGATGAATACATATCAGCATAAAGGTCATGGATACAGGAGTTTCAGGAAAGCTTGGAAAAATTACATTTGGGTGACACCTCTCACAATCCCACAGCCAGCATGACCACTCAGTAAATTCCAGGCTGCATCACAATGCAGAATTAATGTAGTTTGACATGACGTTAAAGGTCATGGCTCAGTGTTATGGAATCCAGGGATCTGCAGTTTGTAATGGAATCCAAGCTTTCTAAGAAGGGTAAATATCTCATAATCTGCAAATCCCAGAATTCCATGGTATTGAGCCATGACAGTTAAGGCACTGTCAAACTGCAATATTTCTTCAATTTCAATGCAGCCCTAGTGCATACACTGTTTGCAAAGTGTAAATCAACGTGAAAGAAGAGAAGTGTATTACAGCGTGCCCGCATTTTAAGCAGGCACAACATATGCGGCTTTCAGCATACGCTTAAAGCCACACTGGAAGAGCCTGTCACATGCTCAAGAAGAACTAATGGGGTGCCGCCGTGCCGCCGCATGCCACGGGCATGAGCCCAATTAGTTCCTATGGGGCTTCAGCATATGCTGATTTCCCCTTAAGTGGAGGGATCCGGAACGTAATTAGGCCAAACTGTGTACCCAAAGTGACAAAATGTTTGCATGTATAATTGGCTTTGACTTGTAAGTGCCTGGTGGTGCAGTGGTTAAATACCTGTACTGCAGCCACTAACTCACAAATCATAAGGTTGTGAGTTCAACACCAGCGAAAGGGCTCAAGCTTGACTCAGACTTGAATCCTTCTGAGGTCACTAAAATGAGTACCCAGATTGTTGGAGCAATAGCTTACACTTTGTAAACCGCTTAGGGAGTGCTTAAGTGCACTGATAAGCCATATAGAAATGTACTTGTTATTGATATTGCTATGTACAAAGCTGAGAATGAACAGTTTTCTTATTATGACTATGAGGAATGCCAAAAAAATGCCTAACTTACATTAATAAAGCACAAATAAAATGTAATCCATTCCACATTTGTTGCAGCAGTTCTTGTCCATTTCATCCTTTGGAAGGCACTCTCTCTAGATCACCCCCCAATGCTTCTTTATTTTGGTTGGTAAATTATTTACAAATTAGTATATAAATAGGTGACAGCACTGACATCAACAGATTTCATGGTGCATTTTGCCATTAGTCTTATGCTACATCAAAGGTTAGCAACCTGGAATCCTCCAGATATTGTGGATCATTCCTCACTATTGACTAGGCTGGCTAGGACTAACGAAGGTTGCAGATCCACAATATCTGGGGAGCCACAGGTTGTCCACTACAGCAGTATACCATTTTAAGTTGCTCTGACAAGAAAAAACCCTAATCTAATCTCATCCATACAACATTTCTTTCTTTACCTTCTAGACACAGGAAAACCAGAGCAGGGATCCAATGCCTTTAAAAGCTGCATAGAAAGGGGAATTGCAGTAGGTGTTGTTTATCCTGCAAGAGAAACTTGCTGAAATTCCCTCCTTTGCCCAATCATCAATGAGACAGGAGCTCTGTCCAGTTTTTTTTAAAACCTGGCAACCCTTGGTATCATCTCTGAATATCAGAAGAAAAAGAAAAGGGATGAATAAAGTCTCATATGACAACACATTCCCCTCTGCAGAATAAAGTGGTTCCACTTGGGTCAAAGTAGATGTTCCCATATATACATGGCCACAAACAAAAATATCAGCTACATATCTGCCTACAGGAAAGCTCACAGGAAAACTCTGATACTCAGTGGGAAGGAGAATCATAGAATAATAGAATCTTAAGACTGGAGAGACTACAAGGGCCAGGCAGGAATAGATGACTAGAGCACACTTGAAAGATGCCCACCGAACATCTGTTTAAAAATCTTCAAAGATGGAGAGTTCACCACCCACTGAGGCAATCTATTCCACTGTCTAATAGCTCCTACTGTAAAAAGTTAGTTCTTCCTAATGTTTAGATGGAATTTCTTTTCTTGTAATTTGAATCCATTGTTTCATGTTCCAGTTTCTGAAACAACAGAATACTACTTGCTCTATCTTTTACATGGCATCCCTTCAGATAGCCCTCATGTCACCTCTTAGTCTTCTGTTCTCCATGCTAAACATATAGTCATTCCTTATAAGGCTTGGTTTCTAGAACTCTGATCATCTTGGGACACATCTATACTGCAGAAATAATGCAATTTGACACCACTTTAACTGCCATGGCTCAATGCCTTAAACTCATTCTACTGACATTCAGGAATATGTACAGTCAGACCTCCATATCCACGGGGATCCATTCTGGACACTCCTCCCCATGGATATCAAAATCTGTACATGTTTAAGTCCTATTAAAATTAATGACAACACAGCATGCACTCGCCCGCTGGCACATCTATATGCACAAGCCGCCATAAAACAAAATGGGAACATTATGCCCTTGGATGGCAAGTCTGCAGATAAGGAGGGCAGACTGTAGTTTAGAAATAGGATTGCCAGGTGAAATAAGGGAGAAACATGACAATCAACAGCTGCTGAAATTGCCTCTTCGACACATCATTAAAGGGACAGCAGCAAGGGTCAGAAGGGAGAGGCGAAGAGGTGGAGAAGCAAGCCCACTGATGCCACATGACAGCCCAATATCAGAATTACTGTGGGAGAAACATATTGCACATGTGGAGTAATAAAAGCAGTGCAGTGGGAGCTTATTGATGGTTTTATTACTCCACATGTGCATGAAAAGGGATGTTGTACCAACAGTTTGAAGGCAAAGCAATCATGAGACAGAGAAAACGTCATGCAATAAATATATCCAAAGATGCTATTCTCAAACTTTAATTGTTTAATAATCTCCTAAGTGAAAAACATAATGATCACTAAGAGCTTATCAGAGCATTTAACTTGCACTCTTACGCATGCTTACTCAGAAGCTGGCCCTCTTGTGTTCAGTGGGATTTATTCCCATATAAATTCATGCAGAAGTGGATCCTAAACAAGAAAACACTGCCATAAAACCCACGAGGAAGAAGAGGCTGACAATAAAAATATTTTGAAAGAATTAAGCACTTTGGGTGCTTTTCATCTCCATGAAAATAAATTTCCTTTGTCCTATTGTTTTTAATGAGTGGTGGATTTACATTCCTCCCTCCCACCTCCAGGAATAGAGAGAAATAAGTCAAAAGACTTTGAAAGGATAAAAATCTCTGAGAAATGAAGTGAAGAAGATGGGGCTTCTCATTGTCTGTTTGGCTTTGCAAAATGATCTTGTTCTTGCTTGCTGATGGAAGAACAAAGGGGAAGAAAGGATCTATCTCTCACATTATCTTATTATAATCCTTCTCTTTGTAATTAAGTTTCCATGGATGAAATTACTAGTTGTGCTGACTGTTTCTTACATAATAGGGTCAGGAAGATTTAGTGTATTTAAAAGTTGCTTTCAAAAGTTGCCCAAGGACACAAAGAAACTTTCTTCTGTTGTAAATCTTAAAACAGTGAGAGGCTACATTTATAACCTGCCCTTTCAATATTAATCAAATGCAATTATGTAATTGCTACTAAGGATGTTTTAACAATGCTACATTCTGTAATAAACTCTGGGGGTAGTATTTGAGAAATGTGTACTGCAAGTGGTTGCTGAAAATTCCAACATATGGAAATGTGTTAGCATGTTTTCAGCATCTTGATCTCCCTCACTCCCAGTGTTACTATTTCCTCTACCTTCATGCCTATTTTTTTTTTTTTTGCTCTAAATAGACCAAAGTACTCTAACTGTACCTTACAGATGTTTGATGGATTGTTTTCCAATGATGCGTCACCAAAGTCATTTCTAGCTAGGGCTCATGGAGGTCCAAGTACAAAAATAGCTGGAGAACCACATGTTTCCCATTCATTTGCACACATACACATGAAAATAGGATCTGTTCCTGTAGTGTAAACAGATCCCTGGTTCTGGGATGAGGAACCTATGGCATTCCAGATATTGTACACTCCCATAACCCAGCACAGAATTGGATTTAGAGAAAAGGTCTAACAACTCTTTCCCTCAGGCTCTGATCTTCTCTTCAGAATACAGAGTAACTACAACAGTGTGATGCAGTAGCTAAAAAGGCCAATGCAATTTTAGGCTGCACCAATAGAAGTATAGTGTCAATAATAATAATAATAATAATAATAATAATAATAATTTATATCCTGCCTACTCCGGTTAAGATCAAGGCAGCTTACAGTAAAAGCAATCTGGTACATAATAAAATAGCAAAACACAGTAACCCCGAATTGTACCCCCCCCCCCTTAAAAAAAAAATTAAATTGCATATCCATTTTAAAAAAGGTACACTGAAATCAAAAATACATAAAATCAACAATGGAAGAGTGTGGGATAACTGGAGAGATGGACTGAGCGATAGTCAGCTCACTTCAGTGGCTCAGTTCAGTGTCTAGATCAAGGGAAGTAATAGTGCCACGCTATTCTGTGTTGGCCAGGCCCCACCTGGAAGTTCTGGGTACCACAATTCTAAAAAGATCTTGACAAACTGGAGCGTGTCCAGAGGGGGGTGTAAAAAATGGTAAAGGGTCCTGAAACCTTACACGGCTAGGTCCAGACTATTTGAGGGGCCTGAGGGGAAGGACCAAAAAGCCCTGGAGGAGAGGGAGGGAAGGACAGGAGGCTGCATCGGGCTGCATCCACACTCAAGAAATAACCAGGTTGGCAGCGATTTAACTTTTTTGTGGCCTTGGCTATGGAATTCTGGAGTTAGAGTAGGCTCTGGGTCCAGATATTGATGCTTGGCTCCATTCTGACTCATGGCTATGGAATTCTGAGAGTTAAGAGTATGTTCTGGGGTCCAGATATCAAGGCTTGGCCCTTTTTGGCTCCTTCCAGCCTTGTTTTTCTCGTTTTAAAAATAAAATAAAAAAATTCACTTAGCTGGCCCCTTTTCAGCATATCAGTGGGGATGCTTTGATTGAGAGTCCTGCATGGCAGAATGGGGTTGGACTGGATGGACATTCTTGGGGTCTCTTCCAACTCTAGGATTCTAGGATTAATTAATTAACCTAAGGAATCAATCTAAAGGTCGGGCCTCTCTGCCCCTGCCTTGGAAGCAAGCCCATTGGCAGACCTCTGAGTTTTACTTTGCAAGGAGTTTTTTATTTCCTTATTTTTGCCTTTTTAAAGGAGTTTCCCCCAAATTCTGCCAGAGGATGAATTGGGCTGTGGAGTCCTAGGGCTCTGCTCCAGGCAATGCTAGACTGCAGGCCCCATATCTAGCAGCACCACAGACTACTGGGAACTGCAGTCTAATAAGTCTGCACACTACAGAAATAATCCAGCTCACAGCACACTTTAATGCTGGAAAATCCTGGGATTTGTAGTATGTTTGTGGCACCAGAGCTCTCTGACAAAGAAGGCTAAATATCTCACAAACTACAACTACCCAGATATTGTTGTTGTTGTTATTTCTTATATCCCACCTTTCTCCCAATATACGGACTCAAGGTGGGTGATTTTCCATAGCATTAATCTATAGTATATCTTTCTACAATGTAGATGGACACCCATCATAATTTGTTGGGGATGCTTTGACTGGGAGTTCCTGCATGGCAGAATGGGTTTGGACTGGATGGCCATTCTTGGGGCTCTTCCAACTCTATGATTCCATGATTCTATAGCACTCTGAGCCTACGTGATTTTAATTGTTTTTAAATGTATAACGTTTTTAAGTTATAAAGTCTTATAATGCAAGCCATGCACTGATGGACTATTGCATTTTTTTATTGATTGATTTTATATCCTGCCTTTCTCCCAAAATAGGATCTCTTAAAGGGTTTGTTTTTCATAAAAAGAAAGGAAGGTATAATGTCTTGGAATTTAAAATTATGGGAGATAGATAGATAGATAGATAGATAGAGGATAGATAGATAGATAGATGAGTCTGGAATTAAAAATTGTGTGTGGGTGTGTGTGGTGTGTGTGTGTGTTTGGAATTAAAATCCCTCTTGGAAGTGGATGAAAATGTTCTGTGGCTGCAGCCTGGGTCTTAGCTCAGCTCAGATTTGGAATGCAGTGTCTCAAAGCATGAAACATAGTCCTGCCGAGCATGAACAGAGTGGCTGCCGCTCATTGCTTGAACAGCTGCGCTTTGCTTTATCGAGCTGAATTTATCTGATGTAAACGTCTTCAGAGGAAGGACTCAGTTTGCATCTGCACTAAAAAAAAATCCAGTTTGATGGTCACTTTAGCTGCCCTTGGCTCCATATTGTGAAATGCTGGCACTTGTAGTTTGTTGGGCACCTGACAGAGATGGCCAAACAGCTCCCCAAAACTACAAATCCCAAGATTCCATAGCAGCACAGAGCCATAACGGAGTTCAAGTGGTTGCCATTCTATGTAAATGCTCGGCCCCTTTTTTGGTGTCTTGGGGGGCTCTTAGGCCTCCAAAATGGTGGCACTTAGTCTGGACCCCCCCTTCCAAAACCTGGCTACGTCCCTGCTAGAGTCCTAAGACCTCAGGAAAAGGCTTTCTCTCAGTGTCACCACCACCACCAGGTTCACTGGTGAGGACACAAGAGAGAGCCTTCTCAGTGGCTGCTCCCACCCTGTGGAACCCCTTTCCATGGGAGACTAGGCTGGCCCCCTCACTACTAGCCTTTCGCAGGCAGGCAAAGACATTTTTTGTTTAAACAGGCCTTTTGAGATTGGCAGCCTTAGTTTATTGGGGGAATGGGAGGGATGGTCTTGGATTGTTAATTTTTAACTTGGTATGTTTTAAATTTTATATTTGTATTTTATATTTTTACGATTTTAATTACACATTTTAATTGTGTGTTTTTATGTATGTTAGCCACCTTGGGTCCCAGTTTGGGAGAAGGGGGGATAAAAATAATAAGTAAATAAGTAAGTAAGTAATCATAATAAATAAAACCATGCCCAATGAAGAGAGACTTGGGGAACTGGAAGTTTAGTCTGGAGAAGAGACAGTTAAGAGTGATATGAATAGCCTGTTTAAATAGTTTGAAGAGTGTCATATTGAATGGAGCAAGCTTGTTTTCTCTGCTGCCCAGAATGGCCCAGAACAATGAATGCAAGCTGCAGGAAAATAGATTCCACCTCAGCATTAGGAGGAACTTCCTGACAGAAGGGCTATGAAAGTGGAACACACTCCTTTGGAGTAGGGTGGAGTCTCTTCTTTGGAGGTCTTTAAATGAGGCTGGATGCCACATGTCAGGGATGCTTTGATTGAGAGTCCTGCATGGCAGGGAGTTGGACAGGATGGCCCTTGGGGTCTCTTCCAATTCGATGATCTATATGTCACCACACAATGTGTCATATGGTGGTGCCTAAGGAAAGGTTGAAAAACATGATATATTTATATGCAAAAGGACCTGTAGCAACTTTGAGACTGAGCAAAAGATGTTTAGATTAATTTAGTTTCGTCTTTTAGCCTCACAAATCATTCTCACACCCCAGTTTTCCACTGGCAAAGTATGTACACTCTTATGAGGGAATTACCTCCAAAATACTTTAGTATTACATCAAACAATGATACTTTATTGGACCAATCCAAATAACAATTACATGGAGAAAGCTTTCAAAGTCACACTGGCTTCTTATGAGGCAAACAGGAGGAAACAATGGACACGTAAATGGACATTAAATTTCCTTGACTTTAAAAATCTTCCAGTGACCAAAGGAGGAGGGTGTCACCCTGCAGATAGCTTCCTACCATCTGAACTAGAAACAGAAAATGCAGACCTATGACTAACATCTTCAGTTTTTATCTCCTGTGTGTCTGATGAAGAGCCAGTGTGACTTCGAAGCTTGCAACAGTAATTGTGCATTTTTGGTTTATGAATAAAGTTATCATTATTTGGATGTTACTGGA
This sequence comes from Sceloporus undulatus, assembly GCF_019175285.1. Classification (NCBI taxonomy): domain Eukaryota; kingdom Metazoa; phylum Chordata; class Lepidosauria; order Squamata; family Phrynosomatidae; genus Sceloporus; species Sceloporus undulatus. Next base: position 88,699,108 of record NC_056523.1, on the reverse strand, counting down.
TTTGCTATATGGCAACAGGCCATATAGATTTTTGTTTTGCTTTGTTGTTGTTTGTTTTGTTTGTTTTTTTTTTTTTGCATCTACAATGTCATTGCTGTTGCTATGGTGACCCTAAGGTGAACTCTCTGCAGAATGTCTTAGGTTTGTTCAGAGTGGATTTGCCATTGCCTGCCTCTATGGCTTGCAGGTGTAACCTGACCAAATTATCCAGTGTTTTCCCATGGTCAAGTGAGATTCAATTCCTGGTTACCCAGAGTCCAGCTTTCAAGCACTAGACCATGCTGGCTTTGCTGCTATTATCCCCTTCCTTCTGGGATCATTTCAGTCTCAAGTAACATGTGCCACCTGAGGTTTTAAAGGACTAGAGGCTATGCAGACTGCCCTAAGGGGCAGCCTCCAGCTGCCTCCAGCTGTGCGGATCAAGGCGCGGCAACTGCACGCCACAGCCCCAATCTGAACTTTTACAGGCACAAAAGAAGCTGCAAAAATTGGCTCCTTTTGCGCCCTCGAAAGGGTGCAATAGCCATGGTGCTGCAGTTTTAAGAGCCCTTTGGCACTGCATCGTGTAAATGCCAGAGGAACACTGTGACACTGTGTGCCATGTGGAAAGTAGAGTCAGGGCATGCATCATAACACCACGCCCCGACGCCATCTCTATGCAGCCTTAACGGTTGGTCTGCACAGGCCCTAAGTCCCATCAGGCCTAGGCAAAATGATCCATGGTTAGGGTTGATGGGAAAGGTAAACCAAAAAGTCTGTAGGATACAGGTTCTCCAGGCCTCATTTAGTATTTTAGATGTTTTTCAAATCCATGTTACTCTGTATCTAAACTGTCTGTCCATATATCAGAAGTAACACCTCTCCAAATTATTCAAGGTAGTACTTGAGATTTAGGAATTTTCCCATTTGGAAACTGATTATGGTCCTGTGGTACATCAGGAAGGTGAGCAGGTATCTCTAAGCTAATAACTTTTTTTCTTTCTCTATTTCAAGATCATCTCTCTGCTGCCACTTCATTTTTCCTTCACAGTCCCACAGTGTATCTTTGTCTTATCCAATTCAGTTAGACTTAATAAGATGGGTACCACATATTTATTGATGTCAATTGATTGTAGATGGAGCATTCAGCTGAGGTTTAATTAGCATGTAAGTGAAGCCCATTACCTTGTAAGGATTCAGAAATTACATCAGCTACACACTTGTGATTGTATTCTTATATAATTGCACACAATGTGTGGGGAAGTTTTCCCCCCTGTTATTGAATGGATTGGTTTTTAAAAAAAGCTTATCTGGATTAATCAGATTTCAATAGATGGAGAAAAGCAAAATCTAGATTAGCATTTTTAAACCATGCTAATTGGCCCCAGCTTCAGCAGCTTCCACAGAGTGGTAAGAAGCATATTTTTTACAGTGACAACAAATATGATAACCCAAGAGTTCTCTAGTTGTACGTAATATATTATTTATTGTATCTTTGATTGTTTAGAGATAGTGGAACAAGTCAGAAATTAATACAATCAGATTTTTATGATTTAGCATCTGTTGGAATGTTAAATTATTTTTTAAAATGTGTGCTAATGCTTAATTAACAGTACATTGTGCCCTTGGTTTTGAAATATTCATTTTGCTCCAATTTAAAATAACATTTCAACCGGTATTCACTCCTTGAACATAGATGCTGTGGTGTGGAAAGAAAACATTGTGGCAGCTTAATGCAACTTACGGCTTTGTTATTGGTGAGACATTTTTTAATCATGCTAATTGCCCCCAACTCCAACAGTACATTTATTCAAGATTCAGAATAAACTTTAAAGGATCCACCAAAGGCTCTGAACCCATCCCATAGATCATGACTTTCAATGTTTGTTTTAAAGTTCAGATTATAACCCATGTAACACATTCACTGCTCGTAGAAAATGAGAGCCATCCAGCCACTATGGTTTGCCCAGTCTTGAAAGTAATACACTTTCTTTTCTGTAACAATCCATTTTGAAATAGTTTATTCTTACCTTGTTTTTTCTGACATTTAAGATTTTATTTTGTCTATTAGGGTTTTGATATGCAAGGTGGTGTAATTTGGATAGCAAAACAACAACAACAACAACAAAACCAAAAAAAACCTGAAGGTAAGTTTTTAGATGACTTTAAAATAGTATGTGACCACCTTGGAGTATGGTGGAGTCCTCTTCTTTGAAGGTCTTTAAGCAGAGGCTGGATAGCCATCGGTCGGGGATGCTTTTATTGAGATTTCCTGCATGGCGGAGGTTGGACATGTATGGCCCTGGTGGGCTCTGTCCAACCTCCCTGCCATGCAGGAAATCTCAATCAAAGCATCCCCGACAGATGGCTATCCAGCCTCTGCTTAAAGACCTCCAAAGAAGGAGACTCCACCACTATGATTCTATGATCATCCATTTGCCTATTGGGGCTAAGTAGGAACCTAGATTGGCCATTGGATCATCTTTTTCTCACCTACATCATACTCTCTGAAGGGTGAAGAGATTTTGAATTTAGTTTGATTGGCATCTTGTCACATCTTGGGCTCTTTCACACTTGTCAGGAGCTGTCTCAAGCATCTTATCTTCCATTGTCTTAGTGTAAAGACAGTGTGATCAGGTGATGAGATGGGATATGCAGTGAAGTGGTTATTGCAAGAAAGTGTCGATCTCATCCACAGGTGGCATGATAACAGAGGAGATGAGCCAGTTTGGCTCAAGACTACGTCTGGCAAAGAACTGGCAGGAGGAACAAAGAGGAAGTGGCATGGGAAATGAGACAAAAAAGATCATTTTACTTATGTAATGAATGAAGAAAATAGCCTTTGATTTGAATTTATGTGTAGTTTAATTAGGCATTGCTTTCGCTTACTGTTTGGTTATGCGAATGAATGTCTCTCATGTGAACCTTAGTTACTGAATAAAGGTTTGTTGAGTTTTAATTACTAAAGACTGAGGGGTGAAACAGACCACCCAAAAATGCCAGATTGGGGCCGCCGCGGAGACATGCGCCATGGCACCACAGCAACCGCACCCCACAGCCCCAATCTGGCCAGCTTTTGCCCCAAATAAGAGTGGAAAAAGTCTGCTCCTAAGTGGGGCAGAAAAAAACTGCCCCTTTGCTGCTGGAGCCAGCTTTTCACTGGCTCAGGGGTGAATACCATCTAAATGCCATGCCCTCAATTTGCCTGGAAGCCAGCCAGCATTTAATTGCCTATGTGGCTTCCAGCCAGCACAGGGGCATGGTGTGTCTAAACGCCATGCTCCCAATCCTCAGCCAGGGAGCATCTCTAATGCTTCACCAAACTACAACCCCCATGATTCCATGGGATGGAAAGTGACAGTTCAAATGGAATGGTATTGTTATCCTTGTGTGACATGAAAGCATCCCTTGAGTATTTGTTGAACAGAATGACCTAGCACATTCTGGTGAGCACCCTGAAATATCTTTAGGTGGTGGGGGCAGAGAAGGCTTCGTTTCTGAGCTATTGCTTGGAATTAGGTGGAGTCGCCCCTTTTGTTTTGCAAACCATTGTGTTATTAATCCATAGTCTCCTATTAGTAGTGTGCAGTTTGTTTATTCATTTTCCATGATTATTGCAGTTTTAGTTAACTCAATAAAGGGGCACTCTAACTTAATTCCATATTGTTGTCTTAAGTTTTTATTCTGTGGTGTGTGGGCAAAATTAATTAGTTAGTTACAACTTAAAGAGGAACTATGTTTCCCTCAAACTATGCAGACACATGTTTAAGTACACACATAAATTCAGACACGTATATAAATCTACATACTTCTGATTTTCAGCCATGGCCCTTAAATTCTGGGAAGAGTTTTGGAACTCAGGAACAGTTACAAAGAATGCCCATTTCATGTACGGTTGATGTTCTTCTGACTTGTTGCACAGACAGTACCATTTCACACTTCCCATGGCTGTGAATGATACAGTCTTTTAGGGGCATCCTCACACAGTGGAAATTCTTATATGAGAAAGTACTACAGTGTTTTTGTAATATCAGTTCATTTGTAGGTATCTAAAGAGAGAAGGTCTGTAGCAAGCAAGCATGCAGTTAGCCTGCTCAAGTAGTAATTTTCCAAAAAGGAAACTAATCCTTTCTTCTGAAATTGAAATGGGAGGGGTGCAATTAGATGGGAATGGGGGGTGGGGATGCAGTCCAAGCCCGATCACATATAGCAAATGTAGACTCAGGCAGTCTAGTAATAAATGGGGGGAAAGTTGTGCAGCCATTATCATTTCATTAGATTTAACCCAAGGTTTAATTAAGTTGGCTCCAGGCACATTTATCTTCTTTCCTGTTTTAATTTTGTGAAACTCTGTTAAGAAGAAGAGCCTTTCTGGATTTGTCTGTACACTGACCATGCAATTTGATGGAGAAAGTTGCTTCATTATTTTTGATTTGGACTTATTTGGAGGCCACCAGTTACAGAAAATGCAATAGGCCAAGGTAAATTATGGATATGGAACATACAGAGGATGGAACATTTGAATGTTCAGTATTCTTCAAGGAAATACTCATTGCTACATCATTCCAGGTCCCACTAAATCCAGAATAACCTCTTCTAATTTTTTCTGTTCCTAGAGAGATTACTAGCAAGGAATACAGACAGCACTGTGACATATTACTTCATCACTTTCCCAAAGCACTGTGATTCAAGAGCCCTCATAAAACCATTCACTGTGATTAGAAGATTGGGCTATTAGCAGTGCTTGGAACATTCCTTTAAAAAGAAGTTAGTTATAGTTCCAGTGCTTCAGAGTAGTTGGTTTCTTAGGTTCATGTAAAATGTGAAGTATAAAGTCACTGGCCTAAATCTCAGCTAGTGTATACATACTGTATTGTTGTTATATGCTTTCAACTCAACGTAGACTTATCATAGGGTTTTCTTTGCAAAAGTGATATGAGTAGCTTTGCTGTTGCTTTCCTATTTAGGTTCAGAGTGATTCATCCCAGATCATCTAGTGCACTTTTGTGGCTAAGCAGTGATTCAACCCCTTGTCTCTTTGAATCCTAGTCCAGCACTCAAACCACTACACCACACTAGTTCAAGCTCTGATGGTAAATCAATATTTATGTAAATCCCATTGATTCACTTGGTCTGCTCTAGTTAGTCTAGCAACTGATATAGAGATTTGTTAATTTTTAAAAAGTAATTTCTTTCTTCCCTATTTCTCAAAAGTATTTTCATAGTTACTTATTTAACTTACTTTTTTGAAAAGATGGAATGTGGCCTCCTGGAAACAAGAAAGAGCGTCTGCAATCTTATTCTCCAGGCCAGAAACAAAATGGGCTTTGAAAGTGATGTTATTCCGGAGGCACAGTAAAACAAAGCTTCGCACCAGGAGCATGACTAACTTGGACTTGGAGGATTGGCAGTTGAGGATTCAGACCACTGCCTGATTGCCACACCTGAAACACATAGCCCTGTTGGTGAAAGCCTCCCCCAAGATGTGCACTGCCACGAGGATAGGGATGAACTTCAAAAATGTGAAGTCCCAAAGGATCCCTCCCTTCTTCCAGTAGGCGTGCCAGCATTGAGTACACTAGTGGACTTGAAAAAAGACCCCAAAGCCCAGGCTACCAGCTGCATCCATGTACACCTAAAGGCCCTGTCCCAGGTCCCATGGGCATTGCCACAGGGAGACCCCATTAAAATCCCAGAGTAATTTCTCCCATAACCTGTGGTCCTGTTTGATACCCTTGGTGAGGTAGATGCAATGTTGTGCTGCCCTGACCCCCACTGTAACCCTCACCAACCATGCACAAAATGCCCTTCCAGGGGAGACCACCCTGCAGGCAAAATTCAAGTGTCACAGGAGGGTCTGGACTTATGGGCTAGTAGGGTGGTCTGGATCAGGGAGAGGAGGGTGTTGAGCTTATCAATCGGCAGGTGAGAGACACCTGCCACTGAATCCAGCTGGATTCCTAGATAAGTGAGTGAAGTAGTGGGGCCTTCAGTCTTGTCCGCTGCAAGGGGAACACCAAACTCAGCAGCCAGAGCTTGGAATTAATCCATAGGTGGAAAGTGGCCAGTAAATAGGTGCAATTCACACTCCCAGCATTCCTAATGAACAGGAAATCATCCCAGTAATGGGTGACCAGGGGGGAATTGGCCCAGCCTTTTACTTCCCATTACAGGAAGGAACTGAATGTTTCGAAGGCTGTGCTGCTCACAGAGCAGCTCATGGGCATGGTCTTATCAAAATACCACTGCCCCATGAAATTTGAAGGCCAGAAGGCAGTAATCACCAGGGTGGACAGGCAGCAGTGAGAATGCCGACTGGATGTCACACTTGGCCATAAGGGCTCCTGGCCTGTATGCCCAAAGGAGCCAAACAGCATGGTTGAAAAAGGTGTAGTGTACTGAACAGAGATCAGCAGGGATAGCATCACTGATGGATGATCCAGGGGTACAATGAGTCAGAATTCACCTGGGACTTTTTTAGGAATCACACTGAGCAGGTAAACCTGCAGATTGTGCATGGACAGGACAAGGAAAGGGCCCACCATCCGGCACGCTGTGCACGCCTTCTTGATTTTTTTCCTCTGAGAACCTGCAGTATGTCCAGAGCAGTCTTCAGGTTCCGAGCATCGGAGGCTCCTCTACATCCCAGAGTAGGGATACAAAAACCTTGGGTGAAGCCTTCTGCCAGGAGGATAGCTACCTTCTTGTCAGGGTAATTACAGAGGAGGAGCAGTAAAGCAGAAGGGTGCACAGATGTGTGATCAAGGCTGAAACAGGCCTGGGCAACTGCAGTGCCCCCCCCAACCCTCTGGTTCTGGAGCCAGAGGCTCTGTCCTTCTTCCCAGAGGCTACTGGGCTGGGGTGTCCTGGCTGAAAAGGTTGCTGAGCACCGGGTAGGTGGGAACACACAAGCTTACATTGCAGTGCTCGAACTTGCAATGGTTGCGGACACAGTTTCCTAAGTTAAGTTCCCAACACAAAAGGCTGGGGGGTGTCCTTTTTTCCAGCCCACTTAGGTAGCTGAGATGAATTCCCCTCTCATCTTGACATGAGGACCTACCTTGACCAACCAGACCTTATCATTGATGAGATACCACTGGGCATTGCTGCTCTGGGAAGTCAGCTTGCAGAAAACAGTGTCATAGGCAATGACTGCTGCCTCCTCCGCTATGGCCTGCACCTTGAGGACATTGGCCATGTGCCTGGGGAGGTGCCAGCCTCATTCAGGGTATGCCACTTACACCACCCCCATGAAAACAGAGTATTCCACCATCCAGTGAGAGAAAGATCATTCCACAGGGTCCACCTTTGCCTCTTGCTAGACCTGGGGGAGCAGCCATCTTCCCTGTTGCGTTTGAGCAAAGAAAACACATTTACAAAATACCCCCTAAGGATACAATTTCTGACCTTTCTAGAAAGGTGGATGCTGGGGGGGGGGGTTGTCCTTGCCATACTTGAAAGTAGAGAAAGCCAAAGACTCATGGCCCTCCCACACATGCCCCAGTCTGGGTCCTGTACTTGATGGCCCATGGGTCCTGTACTTGATGCCTGAGTAGAGGACTCACCATCCCTGTCCCTTCTCCCCTGGCCATTTTGCCCAAGCCTTTTTATTCTTCTTGCCTCCGTGCTTGCACATACATTTCTTCATCTTATTGTTAGGTGAGGAGGCCCCAGATATAAAACTGCTCCCCAAACTGCTGCTGGAAGAACTGCTGCTGCTTCCATTGCTACTGGGATGAACTGCTGGACGAGCTGCTGGTGGTGCTGCTGTCCCCAGACTCTGCAAAAGGTCTCCTCCGGTTCTTCTCCTGACGTCACTCCCGGTCAATCCCCTGGGTTGAGCCATTCCCTACCAGGGCAGGGCCCTGAGGAGCTGTTGCTGAGCTGAGCCCAGTGGCAGTCAGGGTACTGATACTTTCTGCACACCTGAGTGGAGGACTTGCTTTCAGTAGCATATCTTGATTTCAGTAAGGCTTTTGCCAAGTCTTGAAAACAAGCTTGTAAAATGTGGGCTAGACAAGGCAACTATTACATGGATTTGTAATTGCTTGACCAGCCAAACCCAAAGGGTGCTCAGCAATGGCTCCTCTTCATCCGAGAAAGAAGTGACCAGTGGAGTGCCACAGGATTGTGTCCTAGGCCCAGTGCTATTCAACATCTTTATCAGTGACTTGAATGAGGGAATATAAGGCATGTTTATCAAATTTGCAGATGACACCTAATTAAGAGGAGTAGCTAATACCCCAGAGGATAGCATCAAAATTCAAAATGACCTTAATAAAGCTGGGCCAAGGCTAATAAAGAGAAATGTACAGTAACCTGGGACCCAGCAGCCAATCAGGGCTCTCATAGAAGCCCCAAGGCCTGCCAGGAAGACTGAGCCACTCGGAGGCAGCAGCGTGGGCCCAACACTCCTCCCTACACCAGTTGGGACAGCCTGGTAAGTTGGGTAGCCCTATATCTTTGCAGCCACCCCGGCTCTTTCTTGTCAACTGGTTATAAGGAATCCAACCTTTTGTTTCCTTCTCTGATGACGTTATGTACTACCAAACCCTTCTTCTTAACAAGAATCCAATCTAGTAGGAACTGTTCCATAGAAATCACTGTCTTGATGTGGGTCTGACAAACAATTCAATGCCCTACAAAAACATCAGTTTCACACTTCCCAAGAGTGACAGGTGGGTGAGATGTCTCAGAAATCCATACTTTTATAAGGCTTTCAATGTATTTTTGTAGGAATGAATGCACACAAAACCTTGTACTGTATATAGTGAACCTGTATAACTAAAAATATGTGTCTTTGACACATGTGAAAGGTACATTAAAATCAGAACAATGTGTACAAAAATGTCATTCTTTAGGAAGAAATGTTGCAGAGTGTATACCAAAATATTCACACATTTCCATATCCAAAAAAAAAAAAAAAAAAAAAAAAAAGGAGGGAGGAGGCTTTCCACTCAGATAGTACAGATTGGATGAAAGTGCCAGTGTGCTTGTATGAAGTGAGCAAAACATCATATTCCTACTTCAGTGATATAATGAATCTTCCCTACAGCCTTTTCTGGGCAGCTGTTTCCTGGCCACAGTTTTTCATGTTCTGATAACTTTCTGTGTCTCCCCAGATGATGAGCTCCTGGTCTATCAGTTATAAAAATTCAAAAAGATAGGGAGCAGAGATTTCCAAAATAAGAAGTTAAGGTTTCCTTCTCTGGCAGAATTTAGTGATCTGTAGCCATGGTGTATCACATTCTCTGAATGTGTGGATTTTTCTTTCTAAAGACAGATTTCAGATTTCTATTAGAGGTCTGCTCTGAGGTAAGAAAGTTTCAGAAGCTGAAGAGTATATCATTTTCTCTTCATTTCTAACAGTGAGAAGAAGGAGAAAATGACAGGGGATTGTGGAGACATTCTTTAACGAGAGGTAAACTTTGAACTTGGATTAAATATCGAGCAGCAATTAAGCTGAGTGTGGCAAAAAGTTTCTTTAACAAAAACAAAACACAAAGAAGTCTTGTAGCATTACTGATCAGTTTCTATTGATTGTGGCTGCCTTTCTTTGCTTCAGCCATCAAAGCGCCAATTACAATTCCACAGCAACCATTAAAGTAAAGCATTTGAATAATACTCATCAAAAGGAGAAATTGTTGGGGTTTTTTTTTTTTTTTACACAAAAAGTACATAGGAAATTATGGTTCAAGTTTTAACCCTCATCTCTTTTGAGGAGTCTTCCTTTATTTGTTTTGTTCCAAAATTTCTTGTATTGCAGAGAATGAAACACTGAAAATCATTCAAACCCACAAATCTTGTATTTGCTGTGCCCACATTCCTTGGGTAGCTCTGCCTGGCCCTTTACTTCCAATGCTCAATTTTTATTTCTCTTTGTTCAATTGAAGTTTCAAGCTACTGCAATGCTAGAAATTTGTGGACTGAAGGAAATATTCATGGGAGGGGGAGAATTCTTATAGGGGCTAATAGTCTCATTTGTTCTTCTTGTAGCTATACCACTACAAGCTATACCACTCCCTCTGGAGGGAGGCCTGGGGCCACATGGGCCGAGAAGGGGCCTGCGGAAGTGGCCTGCCGCCTCCTGGGCTCCTCCATGGCCCTTGGAGCCCTTTCGTCCGAAAGGAAGAGCCAAAGGGAAGGGCCTGGGATGGGTGCCCAAGCTCTTCCCCTCGGCCTCCCTCCCCTTTGGCCAAAAGGGCTCCTTGGAGCCCGTTCGGCCTAAGGAAGGAACCAAGGAGGAGAGGGAGGGCACACGCCTCCTCCTCCCCGTGGGGCTTTGGTGGAAGCTCCGCCCCTGGCATGTGGCTCCGCCCCAGAGGGTGGAAGCTCCACCCCTGGCATGCGGCCCTGCCTCCAGAGGGTGAAAGCTCCACTCCCTGGCTTCGGCCCCCCAGTTGTCTGAGGGACAGCAACCTGGCCCCTGGCTCAAAAAGGTTGCCTACCCCTGGCATAGTGGTTTGAGTGTTGAACTACAACTCTAGAGACCATTAGGTAACTTTGGGCAAGTCACATGCTCTCATACTTAGAGGATGGCAGTGGCAAGCCCCCTCTAAAGAAACGTGCCAAGAAAACCCCATGATAGGTTTAGCTTAGGGTTGCTATAGGTCAGAAACAACTTGAAGACACACAACAATAACAAGAACAACAACAACAACAACAAAATTACATTCACACAATTCACATCTCATCTAGTTTTGGCTTCCATCATGTATTTTCTTAACTAAAATCAGGGGAAGCACTTCTGTAATGGAAGGCATAGGCTGAAACAATGTGCATTAACATAAGTTCAACATATTCCTTAAATGAAACAGTATAGTCCATGGAAATCAACACTTTTGCCTTTTTAAAATATATTTACTTATGTGTGTGTGTTTTCAAATTAAGCCCCCTTCATTCTCCTTACATGTTTGTTTTAGGTCCCTGCAGGATGCAGTTAATCATTAAAATATGTATTGAACAACAAACTGAATAACAAAGCAGAATTTTATAGTTCAATTAGGAAGAAAATGTTTCAGTTTCTGCTTTCCTCAGTTGCTTAAAATAAAAGTGGGCTTGTAGTCAAGATGGCAATTTAGAACATGCTATTGTTAACATTCTTAAGTGGATGATGCATATCCACATTGCAGAAATAAAGCTGTTTCACATGCTTTTAACTGCCAGAATCCTGGGTTTGTAGTTTGGTGAGGCCCCAGAACTCTCTGGCAGACCAGGCTGAATATCTCATCAAATTACAAACCCCAGGATTCCATTGAGCCATGACAATTAAAGTGGTGTTAAACTATTTTATGTCTGTACTATGGATACATCCTAAGTTGAGACCATGTGGTGTTAAAATCTCGAGCCTCTGGATCAAAAAAAAAATTCCCCTTTGTCTAAAATGCTTCAATGATATGGCATCTCAATACCAAGCAGGGACAAATGAGAGAGGCTGGGACATTTTGAGTTAAAATGTTTGGCGACTGGTTGCTCAAGCTTCCTGGCCAGGATGGCAGGATTGTGATTCCTGAAATGTGGACATAGATTTGGTGTTTTCCCCCCAGGAACTGTACATGGCATCTTGTACCTCTGACTTCAGTCCTAGTATATGAGTATTTTCAGAAGAGAGCATATGATGCCTGACCCATCACATGTTACTGATGGGAGAGATCCCAGTTGCTTTGTGGTCTGATCAAAAATTTGCTTCAAAAGTGGGCTGTCATATTTTCAAGCTGCTTGACTGTGTGGTAGGTAGAGTCTCCACATTCATTTCTGTGAGCTGTGTACACTTAATATGGAAAAAAGAAGAAGCCATTTTTCTTCTCTTGCTGGGTTTGATGTGGTTGTGAAATGTTATGCATGTTGTGAAGTGTTATGTGAACATTAACTAATTCACTAACTAATTAATTAAATACTATATTAGGTTGAGAGATACTGACTCATATAAGGCCATGCTGTGTACTTCATCATTGAGAAGGATTTGAAAACTGAATCCCTTATCTGAATCTCATAAATGAGATTCTTAACTATGGAACTTGCTAAGGTTTATTTTAGAACTGGGTATGAATGACCTTTCTGCCCTATTTCAGCTGAATGGTAACCCTTCTTGAAATCTTCATGCAAACAGATCTTTAACTCCCTAATCTATGTGTCATTTGTAATTAACTCAGTTTTGCTAGGGAAGAGGAGGCATACTTAAAATGGCTGAACATTAATTTTCATTATTTATTGGTTTGACTTTCACACACAACTCCCAGCTTTGAATTTAAATACTTTTCCTTTTATCCATTACCAAATTTACTTATCATTCCATTTTTAAAAAATGTTTGGCCTTCAAACTCCTTGTGGATATTGCATGCATACCAATTTCATTGGCTGTTGAGATGGAATGCTTTAAAATGTACCTTAGTTTGAAACAAATTAGTCTTTTTTTATTCCAAATTATAATTTAAGAAAACAAATGCACTTATATCTATCTTCATTTTTATGTTAATAGCATTATCTGAATTTATCTCACAATCATACTGTATTTACATTGCACCACTCTGCATGGCAAAATATAGCCTTGATGCCAGTTTGCCATATTTTACACACTTATTTATTCTTAGATTTTGCTGTTGGGATAATGCTTCCTAGAATGAGAGTCTGACTTGCATTCTTTTCTAGCTTGGTCACCGTTGGTCTTAATATTTTATTTTATTTTCTCATTTCTTTATCATCCAGTCCCCCCTCCCGCCCAAAAAAGATTCACAGGTCAGATACAGTTTTCCATCCTTTTATCATCTCAAGAACACTTTGAAGTAGAATTAGGGTCCTGAATCTGGCTTTCCCTAATTCTACTCCAGTGATTGAACTGCTGCATCAGTTACTACCATTGTCTGAACAAACAATCCACATTGTAGTTTTTTGTGGGTTTTTCGGGCTCTGTGGCCATATTAGAATCATAGAATCATAGAGTTGGAAGAGACCACAAGGGCCATCCAGTCCAACCCCCTGCCATGCAGGAAATCCAAATCAAAGCATCCCCAACAGAGGGCCATCCAGCCTCTGTTTAAAGACCTCCAAGAAGGGAGGCTCCATTACACTCCGAGGGAGTGTGTTCCACTGTCGAACAGCCCTTACTGTCAGGAAGTTCTTCCTAATGTTGAGGTGGAATCTCTTTTCCTGTAGCTTGCATCCATTGTTCCAGGTCCTGTTCTCTAGAGCAGCAGAAAACAAGCTTGCTCCCTCCTCAATATGACATCCTTTCACATATTTAAACAGGGCTATCATATCACCTCTTAACCTTCTCTTCTCCAGGCTAAACATCCCCAGCTCTCTGAGTCGCTCCTCATAGGGCAAGGTTTCCAGACCTTTCACCATTTTAGTCGCCCTCCTCTGGACACGCTCCAGTTTCTCAATGTTCTTTTTGAATTGTGGTGCCCAGAACTGGACACAATATTCCAGGTGGGGCCTGACCAGAGCAGAATACAATGGCACAATTACTTCTCTTGATCTAGATACTATACTTTTATTGATGCAGCCTAAAATTGCATTGGCCTTTTTAGCTGCTGCATCGCACTGTTGACTCATGTTCAACTTATCATCTACTTGGACTCCTAGATCCCTTTCACATGTACTTTCATTCAGCAATGTGTCTCCCATCCTATATCTGTGCATTTCATTTTTCCGCCCTAAGTGCAGTACCTTACATTTCTCTGTGTTGAATTTCATTTTGTTAGCTTTGGCCCTATAAGAGTTTATTCCTGACATTTTGCCAGCATCTGTGGCTGGCATTTTCAGAGATGAGGGCAAAACATCAGGAATAAACTTATACAACATGGCCACATAGCCCCCCAAAAACACAAAAAACTATGGATGCTGGCCATGAAAGCCTTCGACTTCACAATCCAGATTGTGGTTTACATAGTCTTCAAGGCTCCATCTGCAAAGATCCAAATTTAATGTTTATAACTATAATTATAACTATAATTATATATATAAAATTATATATAATAACTATAATTATAACTCTAATTATAACTATAATGTTTAGAGCCAGTATGGTGTAGTGGTTTGAGTTCTGGATTATGACTGGAGAGCAGGGTTCCAAATCCAGGATCAGCCATATAAATCCACTGGGTGACCTTGGGCAAGTCACACTCTCTCAGCCTCAGAAGATGGCAAGGACAAACTCCCGCTGAAGAAACTTGTCAAGAAAACCCCATGGCAGATTCAACCAAGGACCACCATAAGTCATAAATGACTTGAAGTCACACAACAACAACAATAACAATGACACACACTTATATAATGTTTTCCCATCATGGTTTCCGCCCAAGAATTTGAGGATAACTAAATCTGATGAAGTCTACACTGTAGATATCTAAGAAACGAACAATGATATCAAATTGCTTTCCTAATTCTTACTGATCACTTTTTCGGAAACACAATTTTGACACCTGAAAATATGAATGAAATATCAGCTGATGCACAACAACTAATATTTGCAAACAGTCCAAGGGTATTTCAACAGCTGTAACCAGACCTGTTAAGAACTTCTAGGGATTTGGTCACTGAATCTGGCATTTTGCTTCAGTGTCACAAGAGACATTCCCAGTTACTCAGTGGATATGCTTTAATTTTTGGAGAGGTGTTAAGAAATGCAATCACACATATAATGCACAATGCATAACTGTATTGTGGAACTCCACTTCCACTACTGTCAACAGAATATGTTTTTGCACCATATTTACAATGTACCCCACACGTGGAGCATGATTTAAGTAAATGTATGTCACTAGCAGGACACAAGGCAATGACTGACAAACCTATTGATTCCTTTTTGTGAATCCAAACTACTATGGAAAACACAATCCATTTCTTTATACAACTCCTCCCCAACAACCAACAATAGTAACAATAAAGTCTACCCTGGTGAAGAGAAGGTTTAACATGACAGCCATGTTTAAATATTTGAAAAGTTGTCATATTGAAGAAGGAGCAAGCTTATTTTCTGCTGCTCTAGAGATTAGGACATGAAGGAATAGATTCAACTTCCATGAAAAGAGATTCCAACTAAACATTAGAAAGAACTTTCTGACAGTTAGACCTGTTTGACATTGAAACACATTACCTCAGAGTGTGGTAGAGTCTCCATCTTTGCATGTTTTTAAGCAGAAGCTGGATGGCCATCTGATGGGAGTGCTTTGATTGTGTATTCCTGCATGGCAGAGGGTTGGACTGGTTGACACTTATGTTCTCTATGATTCTATGCTGAAGAAAAATATTGTTTAGTCATTCCCAGAACTTGAAAGGTTGCTCTTTTGACTATAACTCTCAGAATCCCTCAGCTAGAATGGCAGTGCCCATGGTGGCTGAGGAATTCTGGGAACTCCCCGAGGTCTAGGAATGCCATTATTCTCTGTAATTAAGGGCTGCTTTCTTTACTCATATGTTGGCTTTTCATTCATTTTCCTAATTCATTTTGAACTAGATTATTCATTTTGATTATTATTTTCATTTTCCTCTAGTCCAGCCAGCCTTTGAAGACTATAGTTTGGGTGTTTTCCATCCAGCTAGAACAACAATCTCAACTGTACAAAAGATTCATCCACCCAAATTTCAGGTAGATTAGAGGAAGTGTACCCATTTTATAGGCACACTGACACTGCCTCATGTTTTTTATCTTGTTTTTTTCTTGTAACCTCTCTGTGACCTCTACAAGCTGTTTTGGCAAGGCTCAAGAAGGAAGAAATGAAGCAAATAAGGAATGGATGAGAAATTAATGAGAAAGAATGAATTTTCATTTAGAACTAATTTGTTTGAATTTCAATTCATTTCTATGAATAAAACTGGTAGCAAAAAATAGAGCAAATTAGTTCCGCTTTTCATGATTTTCAAATGAATGCACACTCCAAAAAGTAGTATGACTCCTTGGCAAATTTCCCAAACATAACTAAGATTAACAAGAATGTGTATATCATTTTACACCCAGATGTATCCATAGTCTCTTTATGGGTTTGGGGTGGGGATAATATTGTCTAACTCTACAGTGGTAGGATCAGGCACCCTTTCTCACCCCTACACTGACTATTGGCCACACAAAAAAATGACCACAGATGATTTACATAATATTGTAGTGGGCAATGAAGACGTTAAAAGTGAGTAGTGTAGACATTTCTATATTTTGTTTCAGTTATAAATCCAAATGTAAACTGTAGTCAAAATTTCAGAAGAAGACTAGGACTTGGAAGGCCACTGCTGAAGGATCTAGATAAGATCCTTATGTACACGTTCAGTACCAGCCAGGGCTCAGGCTTGACTCAAGTTTGCATCCTTCTGAGGTTGCTAAAACACCCAGCTTGATGGGAGCTATTAGCTTACAGTTGTTAACTGCTTTGAAACTGCTTTGGTCATCAAAGAAAACAGTCGCTTACACAATGAAGTTGCTGAAATGATTCAAAAACTGGCTGAGTCTGAAAAACAAGTATTAAAGTATTCATAGTGGTATGAAGTGGTATATAAATGAAGCTGCTATTGCTATCATTGAATACAAAAGTCAGAATCATCCAAGTCATAGTATCTCCATTTGTATGCACAGTTGTGAAAGCTGGACAGTGAAGAAAGCTTACAGGAATGGAGTTAATTCCTATGAAATGTGATGATGGACTAGAGTTTTACAGATACCATGGACTGGTAAAAAGACAAATAAATGGGTTTGAAAACAATCAAGTGTGAATGTTTTCTAGGGAGCAAAATGACAAAACTGTGATTTGGTGTATATCATGAGATGACATGACTCATTCGAAAAAAATCATCACACTTGGTAAAATTAAAGGCAATAGGAAGGTTGCATAACAAGTGGGTTGACTTAGTCAAGGAAGCCATGACCCTTAACAGCTGGGGCTGGGCTCTTGGAGGTCTCTTATTCATAAGGTTACAATACGTTGAAGCTTATACTATAATAAATGCCAATGTTTTGTCATCCTCAGTCATGGAGAATGACCTAATAATCTAGGAAAGCTCATCTTAATCCAAAAATGAGGAGTTTGGGGTGATTGAGAAAATGGTTAAAATGATACAAAGACTCTTGTTTACATTGACAGAATTTGGACCATTTAATATTTTTAGCACTGTACAGAAAAATAGTTTGACAACATATATGACTTTTCAGAAGACACAACATGAAGCCTAGCCGAGCAAGAAACTATTGTTTGATGTCAGACCAAATCAAAATCCTCTCTTTTCAGTTCCATAGGGATGAATCCAACTTATCTTTTGTATTTATTGTTATATTGAAGTATTCTGTATTTCACATTCTACAATATCCAAAGACATCTAAAGTTTCACAGATATCCTTTAAAAAATCCTGTGCAAGGGGGGTCCTTTTTTCTTTGTAAGTGGGTGTGTGTGTACCCAAATGCACATCTCATTGAGATTAGTTCAGTTCTGATGGACATACATACAGATGCGCAATCGAGTGTATGAAACACAATTCATTCCCTCTCCTCCTGGTTTGCACACTCAGTCTCACCACATAACAGGAAGTATATCAGGCACAAAGAAGATTTAAGAAAACTGATTGCATCAGCAGAACAATTGTATCTGCACTGAATATCAAGTCTGACACTCTACATCAGCATCCCTGGCTAGAAATTGGGTTAAACTACATTCCTGTTATATGTCTAGAGGTGGCAATTGTCCAAAGAGACAGATTACCATAGGGGATACAGCTCAGGTAAACCAAGCCAGTCTAGATCATGCACAGGCAATATAGAAAGTTCATGGAGGGACAACATCTCAGCCAGTACAGAAGTCATGATATGAAGCCAATCATGCAGATAACCAAAATTCAAAATGATACTCCAAAAGATACAAGTTGCCTGCCCTGGTACAATTAAGCCAATTTTCCACACATGAGGGAAGAGAATTAGTAGTATTATTTGCAGCAGAGAATAGATGCATCATGACCTACAAGACTGATACCTGTTTACTACATACAGCACATGTCTTTTTGGATATGAAAAGGAGGTAAGACAAAATGTTAAATGTAACCAGACCAGAAGTCAAGAATGCCAAGAAATACTTGAGCACTAAGAGTACTGATAGTCAGGGAGACAGAGATTCGAAACACACTGCAGAAATAATTCAGTTTGAGACCGCTTTAACCGCCCTGACTCAGTCCTAGGGAATCCTGGTAACCATAGTTTGTTGTGACATTGAAGGACAAGGCTCAATGTGAAGATGAAGGCTTTCGTGGCCAGCATCCATAGTTTTTTGTGGGTTTTTCAGGCTATGTGGCCATGTTCTAGAAGGGTTTCTTCCTGACGTTAAATGTCTTATAAAACTACAGTTCCCTGCATTCCCTAGCATTGAGCCAGGGCAGTTAAAGTGATCCCAAACTGGATTATTTCTGCAGTGTGTTTTGGACCTGAATGATTGTAAACAATGGGAATTCCCAGTATTTGCTGAGAGATTTATTGATGTCTGACTTTGAATGCCAGGTGCTTGATTATTCAGCATTTCCTATTCAGCAGACATTGATACCTACAACACTATTCCTTGTCTGATCAACAGACTTCAAAGGAAAGACTTCAGTATCCATCAAGGCTTACTAAGGTTTCAGCTACCAGCTTCTTAAGTTTGGAGAAGGAGCACTCATGTGGATCCAAAACTTCTTGCAATCCAACTTTTCTGTGTCAGATTTTTCAGATTCCAGAAGATGATTTATGACAATTCTAGTGGAATTCATTGTGCTGACTCATAACAATCCTCCATGTTAATGTCTAGGATAGTATATGTTTGGGTTTCAAGCTGCCTGACTCCTTGGTAGAAGAACCAGCCTGATGTAGGACTTGAACATTGGACTATGACTCTGGAGACTGGTGTTCAAATCCCTGCTCAGCCATGGAAAACTGATGGGTGCTCTTGGGCAAGTCACACTTTCTCTGCCTCTGAGGGAGGCAAAGGAAAATACCCTCTGAACAAATCTTGCCAAGTAAACCCTGTAACAGATTCACCTTAGGGTCTCCATATATCAGAAACAACTTGAAAGCTCACAAGCATGGTAGAGGAACTTCCTTGGTTTGTAATGTAGTGCAAATTTGTCTAATTTATACTTCCCAAGTATAAATTAGACAATCACAAATCAAAACACAGTTATATTAAGCAAATGACTCTCTTCCAATTACATGGGACTTTGTTTTTAGCAAGAATAAATGCAGAACACGTTTTTCTGGAATGGAAAAGTTCTCAGTTTTATTGGTTCCAGCTGAATAAGCTTAGCCCACAGCATGGGTTCAAATCCATGGAATCAATTGATCTGCCTGCTGGCTGATGGCAATGTTTTTACTAGTCAACCTGCAGCCTGCCAACAAATGGAAACCAATTTCCTATCTCCCCCTTTTTTTGGGGGGGGGGAACACTGGAATGACAGATGGAGGAATACAGTCCCCCACCTGGGAGTGTGTCAGAGCCATCTACTCTGTGGCTGGGTGTAACTTGGTTGCCTAGACCCTTAAAAGGAGCCTCATGCTGTGGATGATGGTCACACAGACCCCATCTACAGGATTTAGGTATGCTGAAAAATGTACAGATGTGGTACACAGGTAACAGGGTTACTATGGGTCATAGGAAGCCATGATGACCAAGCATTTAGACCCAGATGAGGCAATGCGGTGTGTGATGCAATCATGGCAGGACATAAAATCAGCAAGTGGCAGAAAGTGCAAAGTCATGCCACATGGGGGGCTTGTATGGATGTAACACACTGGGAAGAGGCTGGACTAAATGCCTGGAGATTGCCAATGTATATAAGGGAGGAGCTCCAGTGCCCAGTGTGGGTGTTGTATGTTGTGTTCTATAGGTGTGAGATACTGCCCATGTGAATACTGATTTGCAAACAGTGGAATGAAGATTAAAATACCTCTGACCGAGAGCTCAGCATGTCATTTCATTTTATGCTTCTCTGTGTTGGAGAAGGTTTTCTGCAGCCAACACAAGCTCAGAGTGCCTCTTTGGGGTTTGATCCAAGCATACTGTTTTGGAGATGTGGACTACTGGTTGCACAAATGCTGCAACAACTAGATCCAGCCTCCTCATGTCAAAACAATGTACAGAAATTACAACAAAGAATTAGGCATAAGTAAAATTTATATCTAAATTTTTCATTAAAATAAGATACTTTCCCAAATTTTGTGATTAGGATATTTATTTAAAAATACTTTTAAAAGTGCATATTAGGGAAAGTAACATACAGGGAAAATAGCTTGCAATAATGAGTACATAAAGAAAAAGTAGGTACTAAAATCCATATATGATGAATAATGTAAAAACAAAATGTGTACGTACAGCCCACCCACCCCAACCACATGCCATCCATTAATTTAAAACAGTAATAATAATTAATAATAATAATATTTATTTATTTATTTATTTATTTTTTCCCACCCCTCCCATTATTAAAAACCTATCTCTTCTTGCAGGCCTACCCAGTCAATTTTAAACTGTGAATTTTAAATTGATATATTATTAATTTTATTTATTTATTTATTTATTTCACTTCACATCTAGGCTGCATTTCTCCCAAAGAGGGACCCAAGATGGCTTGTAAGATAAATGTTGGATTTTAATGTTTCCTGGGTTTATGTATTTTTACTTAATGTTTTACATGTTTTAATCTACATTGTGCCCTACATCCAGCCTTGGGGAGAGGCAGATAAGAAATAAAATTATTATTATTATTATTATTGTTGTTGTTGTTGTTGTTGTTGTTATTATTATTATTATTATTTCACCTACTGTTGATTAGAACAAACAGCAGCAGCTACAACAACCAGCTTTATTATTATTTTATTATTATTAAACTTTATTTCTATAGCGCTGTAATTATACACAGCGCTGTACAAAGTCGGTAAAATTAGGAGTAAATAAAAGCCTGCCCAAGGCGTACATTCTAGGATAATAACAATTAAAAGAGGAATAGATAAAATTACCATATAGAAAGGAAAAAACAGATTAAAACATCAAATATCAAACAAATCACATCATATCAAATATTGTCAGACAGCCAGATAACAATCACAAATTCCCTGAGAACGCTTCCCTAAACAATATGGTTTTCAGCGCAGCCTTAAAGCTGGTTAGGGAAGTGATGAGCCATGCATGCAGAGGAAGAAGGTTCCAGGAATGAGGGGCAGCAAGAGAGAAGGGACGGATCCGGGATGGGGCAGAGAAGATCCTGGGTTGAGAGAGGAGATTTTGGCTACCAGAGCGGAGAGTGCGAGTAGGGATGTAGGGAGAGAGAAGATCAGTTAAATAAAGAGGGACCAGCCTATGCAGGGCTTTAAAGGTGAGTAGCAAAAGTTTGTACCTGATGCGGAAAGGAAGAGGGAGCCAGTGAAGGGAAGACAACAGAGGGGAGACATGATCATAACGGCGAGCGAGTGAAATAATGCGTGCAGCTGAATGCTGAACAGAAATTAATGGGTGGAGGTGAGAGAGAGGAAGCCCTGCCAGGAGGAGGTTACAATAGTCTAATCGTGAGACCACTAAGGCATGGACCAGTGTCTTTGCGGTAGAAGCTGAGAGATATGGACGGATTTTGGAGATATTATAAAGAAAAAATCTACAGACTTTGGCTGTAGTCTGGATCTGTGGGATAAATGACAAAGAGGAGTCAAAGATGAAACCGAGACTGCGGGCTTCCTGTCTGAATAGTACATTTATGTACATCTGCCTTATGCACTATCTTTTCTCCTGAAAAGAATCAGATAGGTATGGTAGTTGTTCTTGTTGTTGCTCAGCACAGAGAATAACATTGCATATGATCTATGAAGCAAGGATCCATGTCTGGTTGTTTATGAGAAGAAGTGCACACATCCATTTATGAGCATGGCTCCTATTTTAGTCTCACAGCAATCCTGTAAGATAGTGGCTGCAAAACAGTGACCACCCCACAGTCTCCTACTGAGATTTGTGACTGAGGCTTCATCTGAGCACAGAAAGAATGCAGTTTGACACCACTTTAACTGCCATGGCTCAATGTTATGCAATTCTGGGATTTATAGTTTTGTGAGACATTTCACTTTATCTGCAGTGCCATAACAAACTATACATCCCAGGATTCCATAGCACTGAGACATGACAGTTAAAGTGTCAAACTGCATTATTTCTGCTTTGCAGATGCAGCCTGAGTGAGATTTCATCCTGGGTAATCTGAACAGCAGCTTTAGTTCCATGAAAATTGCTGGCATGCTTCTCATGGAACAGGTTTGACTCAAAATAATTTTACCCTGAAATTACTTTTAAAAATGCTGCAGATCAGTTCACATTGATGGACTATAGGAGTAATATTGGAAACACATATATCAAACTGGAACATCTCTTTGCCCTTTGTTCAACCTTTAATTATTAACATTACCTATAAAGCTCTGTTCAGAACTTTATAGAACTGAATTCTGGATTCAGAGGTAACTATATATCAATATATATGGGGCAGGAGGGGGGAGGAAGAGAGAGATATATACTATTATCCATTTCATTCCCTATAACATTATTTAGTTCACATTCTGCAATGGAGCTCTGCATATTAATAGTGAAAAGTCCACAGAAATTAATGCTGAACTAACCATATGAATTTCAACAGTAGCCAATAGAAGAGAATTGTTGTTCTTTTTATTATTCAGCTGAAACTGTGGCTGGATATAAGTCAAACTGCCACACACAGTAATAAATAAATAGACTTGATAAAATATGAATATGGGTAGGCAGAGGGAGAGAGAAAAAATACACTAAATGAATAAAACTGGTCACCATGTGTACAGCTGTTGCTGAGCATCCTACTTAAGTGTCAGAGTAAATTAATATCTCATGTATATCTCATGAAAATAAACAGGCTCCAGGCGTGATAGTGTGAGAAACAAGTTGTTACAATGGCACATCTTGAAAGTGTGAATAATATGTGCCAGCCAGGGAGATGATTGCCATGCCCACAGCATGGTCAGCTAAGCAAAATTTACCTCTTGGCAGTGCTTTGGAAAGACAGAGACACATAAATAGAGTTGGATTTGATGGAACTTTCTGAAGCCCAGGAACAGACAATTGGGTTCAATCATCCCTGTTTGCAGAGAAAGTCAGGGAACTGATGCCAAATGGGAGGAATAATAGATGCAACATTTAGTATATGGCATTTCTCCATGACACAACTGACAGCTTTGCTACAATGTGACTGACATGATGCATGCACTACTTTTAAGCAAGGGTGTAATTCTTCACAAATTTTGTTCTCAAAGGAAGCAATAAGCAATTTTAGCACTTCCTGCTGTGAGAAAGTCTGCACAGTTTTCAAAGACTATTTGCAGTTTGGGGCTTATTCTAAGACAAATTTGCATGTGGAGATTGGGAGCTTTTTGGCAGATAAAATAGCATTTTCTGTGCAAGAAACAAGATTTATGCACAGATACATTGTTGTTGTTGTGCCTTCAGGTCAAGAATGTGACTTGCATAAAGTCACCCAGTAGGTTTCCATGGATGAGCAGGGTTTTGAAACCTGGTCTCCAGAGTCCCGGACCAACTCTCAAACCACTACACCACACTGGCTGTCATCAAATATTACTTTCTACCAAAAACTTTTTCTGCACAGAATATTCTGAAGCTAGGGGCTTATTTAGAATATAATTGGCATGTGGATTTTTTTTGGCCCAGAGGGTAGATTTCTCCCTATACAAAACAGATCTTTTTCTTTTTCTTTTCTTTTCTTTTCTTTTCTTTTTCTTTCTTTTTCTTTTTCTTTTTCTTTTTCTTTTGCACAGAAAAGAATAGCTGATGCCTTGTATTACAGTCATGAATTTGTAACCTGGAATTACAGATCTGTAACCCTCCCTATTCAGTGATGCTACCTAGTCATGGCACTCTTGCCACAATTGTAAATGGTCCCCAAGCCTACCTTAAGATGGATAAGCTGCACCAGGCAAAGGAGATCTGTCCACAAGGGTCCACAAGGGTGACATTTTCACATACCTCTCCCACCAGCAAGCAAGGTTGCAACTTTCAAAAGCAAGACTCCATCAGAATTTCTCATTGCAGCCTTGCTCATTGACAAGAGGGGCCTGGAAATGTCATCCTCTTTGTGCCTTATAATTATATATTCATAGAGTTGGAAAAGACCACAAGGGCCACCCACTCCAACCCTCTGCCATGCAGGAATATACAATCAAAATTTCATGACAGATGGTCATCCAGCTTCTATTTAAAGAGCTCCAAGGAAGGAGACTCCACCACTCTCTGAGGCAGTGTGTTTCACTGTCAAACAGCTCTTACTGTCAGGAAGATCTTAATGTTGAAGTGGAATCTCTTTTCCTGTAGTTTGAATTCATTGCATCCTAGTCTCTGCACCAGCATAAAACAAGTTTGCTCCACCCTCAATTAAAAAAACCCGGCTTACCTTTCCCAAGTTGAATTCTAATTCAGGAGGTAGCCGGGTACTATCACCCATAATTTGCTGCTGAATCCACAAGCCAAATACAGCCCGGATGCAGCCCGGGTCCCAAGAGTGTTGATCAAGCCACTTTTCAAAGTTGGAAAACTCCTGATTTTGAAAAGCGATAGAACTATGTGTGATAGAATCCGGCTGCCTCCCAAATTAGAATTCAACTCTGGAGAGGTAAGTGGTTTTTTAAAAAAGTGGTGTGAGAAACTGACATCCTTTCAAATATTTAAACAGGGCTATCATATCACCCTTTAACATTCTCTTCTCCAGGCCAAACATACCCATCTCCCTAAGCCACTCCTCATAGGGCATGGTTTTCAAATATTTCACCATTTTGGTTGCCCTCCTACGGCTCCAGCTTGTCTACATCCTTCTTTAATTGTGGTTCCCAGAACTGGACATGATATTCTAGATGAGGTCTGACCAAAGTAGAATAGTGTGGCACTATTAACTTCCCTCTATCTAGACTCTATACTCCTATTGATGTACACTGCTGACTTATGTTCAGCCTATGGTCCATTAAGATGCCTAAATCCATTTTGTCATATTGTCATCAAGCCAGGTATTGCTCATCCTACATCTGAGCATTTCATGTTTACTGACTAAGTGTACTATTCAACATTTCACCATTTGGAAATTCATTTTGTTAGTTTTGGCCCAGCTTTCTAATCTAATAAGGTTGTTTTGAATTTTGATCCTGTCCTCTAGGGTATTAGCTATCCCTCCTTATTTGGTGTTATCTGCAAATTTGATAAGCATGCCCTCTATTCCTTTATCCAAGTCATCAAATAAGATAGTAAGTAGCACTGGGCCTAGGACAAATCCCTGTGACATCCCACTGGTCATGTTTAACCAGGATGAAGAGGAGCCATTGGTAAATACTGTTTGTGTTTGGCTGGTCAACCAAGTACGAATCCACCTGCCTGCCTCAATCATGAGCAGAACAGACCTCCTTTTCTTGAAACAGCTGCTGGAGGATAAGGTAGGCTCCGGGTAAGGGGATCAAGCCAGGAGATGTTAGTTATACATTAAAACTAATTAGCAGAGGTAGGACACTGTCAATTTTTTTGTGCACAAATATTATTTCCTGCAGAGGAATGATTTTCCCTGCCCAGAAAATCCTAGTATGGGAACAAAAGGGGACCTAAGGTCTTGTAATGGGAACATTGTAATCACTCCAGATTTTCCTCATCAAAATGTCCTGACACTTGAGAAATATGTTTTTCAACCATTTTTTTTAAACAGAAACATTTTCACATATTCTTTTTATCCCTATTTTTAAGGTCATAATACCTTGTACTCTTGATCATGATCTTCCTTAGTGTCATTCACTTGAAAACTATGAGACCTTTTCCCATTGTCCTCCACCAATTCACTGACTTGTTTATACAGTACACCCTCGGCTTACGCAGGGGATCTGTTCCACCCCCCCCCCCCCCGCGTAAGCTGAATTCTGTGCATGCTCAAGCCCCATTCACATTTACTTGGTTTCAAATTGTATTTCATGCCCTGCTGTCTAGCTTGGATAAAATAATGGGTGGTGCTGAGAAATAAAAGAATGTTAGATCTGGAAGAGTATGACGAGGTTTGACTGGCATGAATTTTTATGGTAGGATAAAAATAAAATTAATGTAGATTTTAAAAATCCTTTTGTGTGATGTGCACTAATTAGAATATGGGATAGATATAAATCCAGGCTGTGTCCAAAAATGTCCTTATGCGTCTCAACACAGGAAGCTTTTTATAGAGAAGAGAAACAGCAGAAAAAGATAATTGGCTTATGTACCAAGATCTCCTGGAGCTATGTCAAGGGGAATACAGAACTGAGAGCAGTTAGAAGTAGAGGGACACAGTTTTGAATGGTTTTCCTACAATTTTTGGAAATATTTAAAATAGATTAAAAACAGGTATGGCTTTGAATATAACAGTAGAACATACAAATGCATTGATTTACCACATTACCTTTGGTTAAATGGGGCTATTGTAGTTGGAACAAACTATTGGACATAGGCATGAGAGTTGTAGGCTAATAAAGGATTTTTGCAAGCTGTTTATGATATCTTCAATCAAAGCATGGATAGCGGCTGTCTCCCAAAATGAACACAAAGTATGAAAACTAGAAGCTTAATTTATGCAATCTGTCTGCATTGACTTGTATCCAGAAAATAATTATTCTCGTACAAAAGGTACTTGTACTGTCAATTTGGAATATTTATTTTGTAGATACAGAAGATTTTACTGTCATTTCAAGGCAATAGTTAATTTAACATTTGAGAAAATGTGCAGGGAAAGATGGGGATTTATGTCTGGATAAGTTACTAATTAGACAAATTACAATGAAAAGAGAATTCTACCAATTCTGTTGATAACAGTAAACACTGTCTTTATTGTGAAATAATCAGAGGCCTAACTGAGAGAATGTTATTAAATGTCCTTGAAATAAAAATGATTTTAATTAGAGTTGCATTCTCCTACATTATGACCAATCCAGAGACATTACCAAGATGATCCAATTTTGTGACTTCTGTGTGACATTTTGTGTCAGATTTACAGATTACCTTAAGGGAAATGATAAATGAACTTGTAAAGCAAGCTAAATGTCTGAGGAATCAGCAAAAGAAACCCAAATTTTGCTGTTCTGTGCTGAAGCTGTCCCTGAAAACTTAAGTTGAAATAGTCATTTCTTGTCTGGCATCTAGAATCTTATCTCTTGAGACTGATCACTGATATAGGATTCTAGTACAACAGTGTTATATGGTGCAACCATATAGGTTCACCTAAAAGGCAGCTCGTTTTATGAAACATTTGACCAATTTGGAGTTGAGAGAGGTAAACAATGTGTCTTCAAAAACTGCATCATTGCTCCCAACTAAAGGTGCATCTACAGTGCAGAATGAATGCAGCTTGACACCACTTTAATTGCCATGGCACAATGCTATGGAATTTTGGGATTTATAGTTTTGTGATATATTTAGCCTTCTCTGTCAAAGAGCTCTGGAGCCCCACCAAACTACAAATCTCAGAAAACGATAGCAATGAGCCATGGCAGTTAAATTAATATCAAACTGCATCGTTTTATTTTTTTAGTGCAGCAGCAGCCTAAATTGTCTATATAAAGCAATGCTAGCCTGGGGAAAAGACAGATCAAGAGAATGGGGGAGATACAGTTTTCTTTAAGGTGTGCATGGACCACCAGATTTAATTCAGATAGTGCTTCTAAAAGTGGTCTGATACTCTTTGCACTGATTCAGACCTGTTGCTTTGACTCACTTCCAGAAACCAAATCAAGATAATTGAAATTTGACAATCATGGAAGAAAAAATGGCTATATTTTTTCTTCTCTTTGCAGACTTGAATGAAATTGACAGACATAATATACCCTTTGAAGGGGACTATTATTATTATTATTATTATTATTATTATTATTATTATTATTATTATTATTATTAATATAGCGCTGTAGATTTGCACAGTGCTGTACATACAAACAATAAAATAGATATGAGTAAACATGCCCATGGCGTACAATCTAAGAAATAGTAGCATAATACATATAATACATAACAATAAAGGAAAGGGTTCAATAAAACAGGCAACAAATTAAAAACGTCAAATAGCAAATAATAGTCACGCAATGCCTGGGAACGCTTCTCTGAACAGGCTAGTCTTCAACTCAGTTTTGAAACTAGTTAAAGAAGTGATGACCCATATTCGTGGGGGAAGGAGATTCCATGAGTGAGGAGCAGCAAGTGAAAAGGGATGAATCCCGGGTAGGGCAGTGAAAATCCTAGGCTGAGACAGAAGACTTTTACTACCAGAACGGAGGGCATGAGTGGGAAGGTGAGGAGAAAGAAGGTCTGATAAATAAGGAGAGGCCAGCCCATGCAGGGCTTTCAGCATCACCAACAACAATCATTGCAAAGGGAGTGGACTTCCTATGAATGCAGACTTTGTGTTCATAGGAAATCCTCTCCCAGGAACATTTCAGGGATGCAAAAGAGGGAGCCACCTTTCCATGACAATTCAGGAAACATGCCTGGCTTTCACACACAGGCACTTCCTCCACCTTTTAGGGATGTTTGGAGAACATTTTAGCAGCAATGAAAATCTTAAACTTTTGATATGAAAATCTTAAACTTTTGAAGAGCATCTTGACAAGGAAAGGTGGAAAAGTGACCATCAAGCCAAAGTAAGCCATTCTGAAGGGAAAAAAACCTGTTGTAGAAAAAACTGTACGTTTTCAAAGAGTTCAAGTCAAACAGGTACATGCATTCAAAGCCATGTTCCTTAAACATCTTCACATATCCTGTTGCTAAAAGATAGTAGCCAGAACACCAGTGTGTTACAAGGAACAAGTATGATATTTATAGTTTGGAAACAGTACTTGCTCATTGTTGATTAGTTTGTGATAGTGTCATAGACTTTTCTATTGCTCAGTTTCTGATACTGCAAAGTTTTACAAATGTGTGATATAAGCCTGGGTTAATGGCCAGTTTGCTACTAGACTCTTTTCAGTGCTGTATCTGTCTCAATAAACTCCTGTGTTTGGTCTACTGCAGACTCTACTCTTGATCTTAAATTTTCCCCCTACACTCTCATAAAACATGTTGGAAGAATACAAGGTGAATCCATTAATCAATTAACCCCACTTTTTCTCTCTTCCTTCCCCCCTTCCCAGCACCATGATTTTTTTTTTCAGAGAAAATAAATTGTTTTAGGGATGTGACAGTATTGTCTAATCTATTTATTCCTCACATGTGGATAGATTGTAGAATATGGGGTTCTACAATAAATGTCTTCCTCTTCTTTGATGATGATCTTTTGTCTTTTCCTGATTATTTCAAGCATCAACTTCCATAGATTCGGTTAACATTATAAGGGGTAAGAAACTTATTATTATTATTATTATTATTATTATTATTATTATTATTATTATTAAACCATTAAACCATAGGCTTCTCAAAGTTTGTCACATTGTTTTGTTTGTTCATCATTTTATATTTTCTCTGAAATAATTTATTTTATTTCCCATGTATATTGTGCCATCACCTGACAGGCATGACTGTGTTTAACTGTAGAGATTTAAATGAAACATTCTAATATATTGGATAAGTGAATGGACTTGGGTAATTTGTGATTATATCCACTCATTCTCTGAAACAAATAAAGAACATTATTTTCAAGGCAAATGCAAGATGAGAACAGCTTGTCAATTTCATCTTTTTTTTCTTCAAGGATAAAACTATAACAGGATTGGTTGCAAAGGTGGATGGAGAAAGGTTTTGTCAGTTTCACCTCCAGCTTCCCATTTTAAAAAAGATCAATAGTGAATTTTGGGCTGATTAAAGTGGCTTCTAGCAGAGGAAGTTAAAAAGGGTCCCTCTCATTTCTGCAGTCTGCAGTTTTATGGAAATGCAAAAAGATGTAAGGAAGAGGGAAAGAAAGTGTCACCAATGGCACTAGTATAGCATTAATCTAATATATATAATAGTAATGGAAGATTTTCAGAGGACATCTTTAGTAAGAAGTGGAATCAGTCAGCCTTTTCCCTGCCCTGTTTGGTTTTTCAACAATGTTCACTATATCCAGAGGAGACTAAGGTGCCATTTTCACTTCATGTGGCATCTTAGAAGAGCTAACAGTATAGTGGTGGCAATGGAAGCTAGATAAGTAGGGGGTCATGTTTTAGTTTGATCTGGAGTGGAGTTGTACTAGTTTTGTTTTTGTTTTTAATTGTGTCAGCCTCCTTCAATGTTCATTTAATGGAATGGCAATACAATTATTACTTTTTAAAATAAAAATATAAGATAAAATCATAAAGTGAACCTCAAACCATGCAACCGTATGAGCCATAAGAAATGACTGTAAAAACATTTTCAATATTAGCCTCACTGCTCACTACAACCCTTGCATTTTAAAAAAAACAACCCCCCCCCCCCCCCAAAGCTGACAGTTTGGGAGAAACAGCTTTTACGAGGAAAACCTAGAGCTTGGAAGTTTCCTTTCAAAATGTAATTTCTTCTGTAGCTCACAGAACAAAAACAGCAGCTTGGCAGCACTATTCTTCCAGAGGCCCTCAGAGCAATGTGTGGCATTGTTAATTTCAATTTTCAGGAATGTATTCTTTTTTTCTTTCCTTTTTTCGTGATGGAGGGAGTTAATGCATACTTTATCTATGGCAGCCAGACTGTTATTTTAATTTTTTGGTTTTGAAAACAAGGGTCTTATAACACTCAGTGCAGCACCGTACATTGGCTGCTGGTCAAGAAGGCTACAATAATAGGCTAGAACAGTGATGTGATGTTCTGGCCATCAGGTTAGAGTGAGACTTAGGGCTCTTTCACACAACGCTGCACAACTATAGAGCTATGGTTTCACTTTAACTGCCATGGCAACATCTAATGGAATCCTGGGATTTGCATTTTAGGGTGGACTGTTCAGGAGGAAGTGCAAAACCACCTCTGAGTATCTCTTGTCTAAGAAAATCCTTTGAAAGTCATGAGGTTGCCACAAGTCGACTCGTAACTTGAAGGCAGGAGCCAGCATGATGTAGTGGTTTGAGTACTGGACTACAAATCTGAAGACCAGGATTTAAATACCTGGTTGACCATGGAAACCCATTGGGAGACCAAGCCACATAGCCTCAGAAAACCCTGTGATAGATTCCCCTTAGAGGTGATTCTGTGCCGCTGAGCAATGAGTCCCAGTGAGTCAGCATGCAGTTGTAGGGCACTGGCCTTCTATTCCAAAAAAGCTACCAATTTGTACTTGCTGCATGTGTAATTAGTGAGATTTTCTGGCACAAAGATAAACATTGCACATACATTACAGCAGACAAGTACAGGTCCTTCTGCTTTCATGATTTCAGTTACTTACCTCCCATTCCTCCTTGTAATGTCAATAAGGGTCTGCACATGCTTCAGGTTCTGAAGCTTGCTGCCTCTCCCAAAAAAGGCCTCAAGCAGAAGGGTGGCTTGTAGTGGCCTCTGGCCACTCCAACCATGAGTGCGCCTCAAGCAGCACAGGACCGTGGTGACCAGGCAGATAACCACTGTGGTTATCAACAGACTGCCAGCAAGAAGCACTTTTTTGTGCTCCTTTTGTGGCTAGGTTTGGGATGCCTTTGGTGACTGTGATGCAATTTTGGCCCAATCCAGGGGTGTGTATCATCTGAATGCCACACCAGTGGATCAACTCAAAGACAGCATTTTTGGCCCATCTGTTTTGTGCCATAGCTGCTTTTTGCTCACAATACCTTTGGCAAAGGCTGATGAGGGGAAAGTATGCAGATGAGCTGCCACTATCCCAAAGCTTTACCTCCTTGTCTTCTAGTTGAAAAGCTTGCTGTGTCTCCAGCACAGTTGCATTTTTGCTCACAGTGATTTCAACAAAGGCTGATGGGAAATGAGATGGAAATGAGCTGCTATTCTCCCAGAGTTTTTCTGCCTCTGTTTAATCCAGACATTCTAATACAATTGGTCTGTCCCATCTGTGGGGGACTCAGTTCTGCCCCCTCCCCCAGGATACAAAACCCCCCAGAATACCTGAAGTTCCATTATCATTAATGGACAGTATGTGTGTCTATGTTGGGGTGGCTGGATCCATGCAATGCCATTGATGATAATGTGGCTGGGCCATCCACAATGCTCCAGTCTGCAAATGGCTAGCCCATGGATGGAGCAGGCTGACTGTAAATAGAAATTCTTCTACTGTATTATATTTAAGTTATTTTTTGGTTTAAGAACATCAAGAAATGATGCTATGATTACAGGTAACATGAAGTTCTTCCTGTTTCAGGTGTGGCACACATTTTATAGGCAGGAGGGAATCCTTTTCCATGCAAAGTGTTGACCCAGGCAGTCTTGTTTTTGGAGTGACCTAGAATGCCAATCAGCTACACAAATTTTAAGAAAAAGAAACTTTGACAAGAAGCTATTAAGCTCAGCCCAGATTTGCTGAGGTTGTAAAAAGATTTCAAAGCTTTGCCTTAGCTTTTAACTAGTCTTTGAACTGAGTGCATTTTCAAATGAACTGAGAAACACATAGCAACTGCCATTAGACAAAAAAAAATCCTTGCATACACCAATCAATAACTGTGATGAACACACTGCTGGCTCCTTAGTCTGCATCTGCAGTAGACCCAGTTGTGTATTTTCAGTGCCTGGATGTTAGCCAAATGTATTGCTTTCTGATGAAAAATGCCATTTTGATCTTCTAGTTGGCAAAAGCATCCAGTTCTGCATAAAATATAAGAAACCTGGAGATGTACAAGCTGAATCTTGGAGGAAATATAGAGTACTGGTATTAGGAAAGCTGTATTTTTATAGCACCTGCACCTGCCACAAATATGAATAAAATGTTCTCCTGTGATTACGTCACTTCAGAATACAGAATATACGCTGGGTCAAATTACCTGCTTGAATATGCCACAGTCTCAGAAACTTCTGCTGCATGGAATGCTCACTATTCTAAAGATATGTTAGCTTCCGACATGGGAAATCTATGGAAAATGTAATCTTGCACTTGCAATATTTTGAGATGGTACAGTTCAGAGGAGACCATTTGAAGTGTCATTAT
Organism: Sceloporus undulatus; assembly: GCF_019175285.1. Lineage (NCBI taxonomy): Eukaryota > Metazoa > Chordata > Lepidosauria > Squamata > Phrynosomatidae > Sceloporus > Sceloporus undulatus. The sequence goes on along the minus strand of NC_056523.1, from coordinate 88,666,101 downwards.
TTCTCCTGAGTGTCTGAATCAGGATGGTTAAGAATACAGTTACTCCCCTCTTACTTTTACAGATTGAGATCTGAGGTAGAGGGAGAATGACTTTGCCACTGATATTGGTTAAAAATAGATTATGATTCCTGAGGTCTTTCCAATTCTCGTTTAATGTTCCACTTCACTTAGTTTAAAATGAACATTGTAAAATTCTTGCTGCCTAAACAGCCAGATTAATCTTTATCTTATGCCTAAATTAATAGATAGGCAGCTATAATCCCCAGAGAAATATGAAGTGCGTAGAGAAAAATACAAGCCTTATTCACTCTCCCATTAACCTTGATTTAATATAGCTGGCCTATGATCCCTGGCAGTTTTTGTCCTGTCCTCTTCAGCTACTGTTGTTTCGTAACTTGCAAACATGCTTAGATCTTTGTTCTTTGTTCATGTGACTATTTCATTTATATCTCTAGAAGAGGTGGTTTTTAAGACTAAAAAATGCTTACTGGAAAGAAATGGGTTATGCTACTCTTGCTGTTGTTAGCAAGTACATTTCTATATTGTTTATCAGTGAACTAAGCATTCCCTAAGTGGTTTACAATGTGTAAGCTAATTGTCCCCAACAAGCTGGGTACTCGTTTTAGTGACCTATGGAAGGATGCAAGGCTGAGTGGACTTGGAGCCCTGCCTGAGATCAAACTCACAGACTTGCAGCTGCAGTACAGGCATTTAACCACACTGCGCCACCAGGACTCCTTGTTGTTGCTGCTGTTCTTTTTACTAGCGTGCTTAGATGAAGATCTTGTGAAAATATTTTCAGATCTTCAACACAATTATTTTAATTGTATTTATTGTTGTGTGCCTTCAAGTTGTTTCTGCCTTGTAGATACCCTATCAACACATTTTATTGACAAGATTAGTTCTCTTTGATTAGTTTGGGCAAGCATGTGACTTGCCCAAAGTCACCCAGTAGATTTTTATGGCCGAGCAGGTTTCTAGCCTTATGCTCCAGACCTGTAGCCCAATGCTCAAACCATTACATCATGCTGGCTCTTTTGTATTTAGTATTGTTTATTTATATTTATTATTGTTTTTCTTCTTTCCATTATTGTTGCTTCTGTTGTTGTTGTTGTTGTTGTTGTTATTATTATGTGTCTTCAAGTTCTTTCCAACATATGGTGACCCTAAACTGGGGCAAACTGGGGCAAACTGGGACCCTAAAGTGGCAACCCTATCATGGGGGTTTCTGGGCTCAGAGAGTGTGACTTGCCCAAAGTCACCCAGTGGGTTTCATGGCAGAGCGGGACTCTTCAGGGTTGTAGTCCAGTGCTCAAGCCACTACACCATGCTGGCTCTTTCCTTACTTTGTGCTAAAAATAGTGCTCAAGAAAGAGAAACAATATCACTAAAAACAATGAAGAAAATAAACCCATTAAAATCATTACTAAAAATAAATTAAATAGTAAAGCTGTTAAAACAAGCAAATCATAATCATTTAAAACAGTTTAAAAGGATAATTTAAAAAGGTCTGTCTTCATGTTTTTCCTAAAAGCAGTGATTGTGGAAACTGACAGCATCTCAGAGGAGAGTGGCTTCCATAATTTGGGAGCAACAAATCAGAAAACCTGCTGCTGCCTGCTTCTTCAAGTGGGCCTTTGCAAGTGAACGTGTTTTCAAGAAGACATCTTTAGCCATCTTAACATTCACACTGGTTTATAAAAGACAGGTGATTCCTTACATAAGAAGGCCCCAAGTAATTTAACATTTTAATTTACACCTTGAATCAAAAGAAAGAAAACTAATTTTTCCTCCCAGATTAAGATTGTGAGAGTCAGTCAATCTCATTTTGGTTGCATTTCTCAGAATCCCACAGCATTCTTGCCCCATTTCATTCCCCAAACACACACTGCTGTTTTCTGGCATTGAAAGCTAAGGGAAAAAAGGTTGCTGGGTATTCAGCCTAGTGAACAGTCTGACTATCTCTAATAAAAGAAGTGGTGTCTAGGATGTACAAGGTGTCAGCTCTGGGTCTCTTTCATACTACACAATGATTCTGCTTTAACTGCCATGACTGCATTCGAAGGAATCATGGAGTTTGCATTTTAGTGAAGTGCTAGAAGAGCTCTCTGGCTGAGAAATATAAACATAAGTTACAAATCCTACAATTCCATAGGATCAGTCCATGACTGTTAAATTGGAATCTGTGTATTATAATTGTGTAGTGTAAAAGAGCAATTGGTGTGCTTTTTGTCTGGGCATCAGGCAGAGTGATGCACTTTGAATTTTGGAATGTTCTAATTATGAGAGGGCTGAACATACATCTGATGCAATATCCACATTTGAACCATGTGCTTAGAAAAACCACATTCTATGGAATGTGTGTGATCAATGCATGTGAATTGAAAAACATGTATTAAAATGTGCAGAAAAAGAACATTTAAATTTGTGAAAAATAAACAACCACAATTTTGATAGATGGATGGCAATAAATAGAAACCAGAGTTGTGGGAAATAGAGGAAACTTTGTTGATGTGGGCTTGATATATATGCACCCTATTTGATTGTGCTACACAATAGGTCATGGAAGAATTTGAATTTCACATGAGATGGAAGCACACCAGAGCTCTGAGTCTAATCAAATATACACATTTGTGGTTTTTTAATTACCATTGCTTATCTTGTTATGTAAGCAAGATGTGATTTGCCTCTCCCTCCCTCTTTTCACACTCATAACTCTATTGTCTCCTAACCTGTCAAAATTATACCTTAAAAGTAGTTCTTACAGGGATCACCAACAGGGACGTAATTCTTTGCAAATTTTGTTCTTGAAGAAATCAAGAAACAAGCTTTGTAATTTTCTTCCACTGCAAGAAGGTCCTCAAAAGCTATTCAGTTTGCAAAGCTTATTCAGGACATATTCTGGAGGGGAAAATCCACATGTGGTGTTTGTACAGAACACAGCATTTTCGGTCCCGGAAACAGCATTTTCTGCACAAATTATGTGCAAAAAAATTCTGTTTTTTTTTCTTTTTGGCACAGAAAAAGCTGGAGCTGTTTGGAGGATTTGGTCTATCAAATTTGAAATTGGTATTTTGTGGCATATTGTTTGGTTTAGTTCAAAGTCTGGACTGGGTTGGGGGGAAAGGATATTGGACTTAGGTAATGACCAGCAGTTTCAGTGGAATGGACATTTGTGGTATGATAAAGCTAAAGTGAATGTAAATTTTAATAATCATTTTGTGAGATGCGCCTTGTTAAGAATATGGAATAGGAACACACAGGCTGTAGCCAAAGATGCCTTTGTGGATTTCATCATAAAAAGCCTTTTGTAAAAAGGGAACAATAGAAAAAGAAACAATAGTTAACATACCAAACTTGGTGAACTTGGATCAAAAAAGAATATCAAATTAAATCTAGTGAGAAACTACGCTCAGAGGGATGTAACTTTCAATGATTCTCCTATCAACAAATAGATTAAAGGTGGATAAAAAGATTTTTTTCTTTGAACAAAACAGATCTGGATTTGACCTAAAGTCACATAATGATAACGAAAATTTGATTAAAATGTATAAACTGCTGCTACAGTTTGAAATGAAAGATGAACGAGTTAAAGAATGTATGATAAAATGGGCTCATAACTTTGGTTGACACTTTGTATTGTATAGGCAGCCACAGGCTGAACCTGAGTCAGCAATGTGATGCAGCAGCTAAGACATTTCATGCAATTCAAGGCTGCATCAAGAGTAGCAGTCAAGATCATGGGAAATAATAATGCCACTCTACCTGCTTTGGTCAGACCTCAGTTCTGGGTAAAACAATTCAAGAAGGATGTGGGCAAGCTGGAGCATTCCAGAGGCTAGTGACCAAAATGGTGGAAGGTCTGGAAACCGTGCCCTATGAGGAGTGACATAGGGAATTGGGTATGTTTACCTAGGAGAAGAGGAGATGAAACAGATGGGCCACATGGGGCCTGTTCACATGGGAGCTACAACAGCCTCACGTGCCCGGCCACGATTCGGGCTGCTGCCATGGTCTCCATCTGACCTGCCAAAAAGGAGCAGAAAAATCATTTTCAGGCTGGTTTTGGCCAGCTCTTTGGAAAAGAGTCATGCCTGTGGTGGCTTCCAGCCATGTTCAGGGCATGTGTCATGTGCACACCAATGTAGCCTGATGAAGCTGTCTGTTTGAGGACAAAGTTAAGAGGTGATATGATAGTCATGTTTAAATATTGAAAGGATGTCGTGTTGAAGATACAGCAAGCTTGTTTTTTGCTGTTTCAGAGGCTAGGACCCAGAGATTTTCAACCTACAGGAAAATCTTTCTCTGAAGATGCCAGCCACAGATGCTGGCAAAACGTCAGGAAAATTTTTTTCTAGAACATGGCCACATAGCCCGAAAAACCCACAAAAAAACCATGGATGCTGGCCATGGAAGCCCTCAACTTCACATACAGGAAAAGAGATTTCACCTAAACATTAGAAAGAACATTCTAATGGTAAGGGTTGTTTGACAGTGGAACATGCTGGTTTAAAACAGCATTGCTTTCTTTGAGAAGAAAATTAGTGATGACTTGTATCCCTAGTAAGCACTACTATATTTCTTCCATACACTGCTAGACTGCTGCTTGAATCTATCTTCTTTTCAGTCTTTGCCAAGCTGATCACTTGGGTGTGAGTAAGGACCTTTTCTTCCATTAAAGAATCTTCCATTTCCAGACGGGCAATCCACTATCCACTTTAAAAAGTAGTAGTTTGTCTCTTTGGTAGAAGCTACAGGAAAGAAAAGGGGGAAGATAAGAGGCCATAAAAAAAGCTTCAGATTTCATGAATTTATTTTGCCTAAATGATTTCTTTGGGTCACAGTTGTAGTATGCTATTTACAAATAGAACCTTTTTCTTATTTATCCCCTGAGAAGCTTAAATCATGTTACTTTCTGGAGGAGAGTAACTGCCTAAGGTGATTGAGGAGAAAATCTTTTTACTATACTAGCTTAAGGGAGTACAAGGAAAGAACAAGCCTGTCCCCAAATTTTTTCTTTCAACAACTCAGATCTTGTATCTGTTATCATTTCTCTTCCTTGCCCCCCAAAATGTAACCTTTGAATGGTTTTTATTGGAGAAAAACAGCACTGAGATGGCAAAAGAGAAGGGAAAATCAGACAAAATAAAATTGAAAATCATTAGACAGGTGTATGGACTACAATGTTCAGTTCAACCTCAAATTGACACTTTAGAAAAAGATCTGCTTTTTCTTGCACCAATTCAGAGACAGTTTGCTTCAACCTGAGTTAAGTTTCAGACACCCAAAGCCTCTGTCTCCCATTACGCACCAAGGGAAAGGACAAAAACTGCTGCAACTATTGTTTTCTTTGTTAGAACTGGATGACCTTTTCAGGCATAGTACCTTCTTAGGAGAGGATTACATCTGCCACCTTACAAACAGTTACTGGATTTTTCTGTGGTTTGCAGTTGTTAGCAGTAATTTCTGACTTATGGAGACCTAAAACAAACTTACCACAGGGGTCTTCTTGGAAATAGTTGTTCAGGAGGGCTTCACCCTTGCCTTCCTCTGAGGCTGAAAGAGTGTGATTTGCCCAAGGTCACCCAATGGGTTTCCATGGCTGAGCAGGAATTCAAACTCTGGACTCCAGCATCTGAGTCCAACACCCAAACCACTTCACTACTCTGACTCTTTATATTTGGCTTGAATTTTTTAAAAAAATAAATAATCAAATTACCAATAACATTTTAGTTGCATTAGAATAAATTAACAAGTATAGCTGCCTCTTCATAGGACATCAAGCCTTCCACATTTTAGAGGAATAGGTGCAGCAGTTTTATGGAATAGTGGATTTCCATTTGGTGGGTATAAAGGCTCTAAATATCACTATGGCCTGGTACAGACAGGCCGTTTGCGCCAATAGAAGGGCTTGATACGGCGCAGCATCCATATGCGCCAAGCCCTACTATTGGCACCATTACATCACAAGGTTGAGTCCACACAGTGGATGTAAAGGCTCATAAGGGCTCGTGACATAAGGATGCCCGACCTCTGGGTGGAAGAGCCATCATAGGGCTGCATCGCAGCCCTTATGATGGTGCAAAAAAGGAGCCACCTAGAGTGGTTCCTTTTAAACAGTGCATCTGTACTACAGCATGTGGATGCTGTAGCACAGATGCAGGGCAAAGACAGACAGCATGGAGTCACCCGTCTATATGCCCCTATGTTCCTTGTGGACCATTGCTGTGAAAAATGATTGTACAGAAATTCTATGCAATGAAAAATAGGTAATAGAGGCGGGTTATAGACCGCCGCTTTGAGGAGGTCTGCCGCCACTGCCGTTTGCTCCGTAAGGGAGCCGCCGCAGCCACACCGTGCAGCTCCCTTGCGGAGCAAAAAAGAAGCTCCAAAATGGAGCTTCTTTAAGCGGCGCCTCTATGACGTTGTGAGGCTCCAGGGGTGGACTCGCGACGTCATAGACGCCGCGACACGTGCGGACGCACAGCGTCCGATACATAAACATGGCGGCCCCCATGTGGAAGGGGCGCCGCCATGTTGTACGTATGGAATACGTACTAAGGTTAGGGGGGTGCGGAAGCACCACCCCTTCCTAACCCTAATACGTATTCCATACGTATTTTTTGGCGGTTTGTAACCCGCCATAAGCTATTATGTACAAGGTCAGCTTTCTTTTATTGACTTATTTTATTTTATTGGGAGAATGGGAGGAGAAAGAATTCCCCTCCCCTCTCCTGGTCTTATTTTGGGCATTTTGTATGAAAACAATAGGTGTCCCCAGGTCAGGAGGTTACACAATGATAATTGCAAGGACTGGAGACTTATGCTTAAGAAGTATTTAACTAATAACTGATAAATCTCTCTCTCTCTCTGCCTGACCATATGTAGCTTTAGCCATAAGTTTGTTAAACAGTAATTTAAAATGTTGCATATCCCATACAGCCGTGGATAAATGAGCTATTCCAGCCCATGCTGTTGGCCAAACAGGTGTGTGACGAAGGAATTTGGCTGCTTGGCTGAGAGAATGGAGGAATAATGATTTTTTTCCTTTCTTTCTGTGGGAGCAATTCAAAAGGCTTTCTATAAAAAAGATTGCATACTATATAGTGCCTTAATATACTGTGACAGAAACCGTGAGGCACAAATTAGGTAGCACAGTGTGAAGTATTTGATGGGAGTCCTCACCACTCACTGAAATCATCCCTTAGCCTACCAGAAGCAGGAATTAATATGCTGGACCATCAATATGCTAATCTCTTCACATGCTTTAGGGCCTTCTGCATGAGTGCTGTCAGATTCCCAAGCCTGCGTATTTCCTCCCATTCTGCTTCCATGAAAATGTGGTTCTAAGAAGCAAGGACATACTGTACATATACATACTCATACAATAAATTTATTGGTATATTAAAGCAGCCCAAACCTTTGGTGCATATGAGGATCACATCTCACTGGGAGTTCTAAGTGGTCCTTATAGAATCATAGGGGTCATTTGCTAAAGTGCCATAAGGGCCATCCAGTCCAACCCCCTGCTATGCAGGAATGCACAATCACAATTATGAAAACCTCTAGGGTGAGAATGAACACCTGTGAGGTTTTCGATCCACATCAGTCCATATTTGTTCTCTATGAGTGTGATCTAATTCCCAAGCATTTTTTAAATAAAAAATCTCCCCCATCCTGCAGCCTTAAAATGAAGAATAGTGCCTTTTGGAGGCTTTTGGGTTTTCATGCTGGGGCAAATTTTTTCAGTATTGGGAAGAGCTAACTGAGGGCTATGGTGGTAGATTATGTAATCTATAAATGGCACAGCTGTCACCACTAGACTGTGAACTTGGACTGTGGATTTTTTAATTCTGTGTGGCAAGTGGTAGAACCAGTAGAACTTTTTGGCTATGGGCCCATCATGGCCTTGATCCAACACTATTTACAGATGGAACCAAATTTTTAAGTGATCAAATCATGTGCCCTAATTTACAAGCAGAAATCTGAATCTCCAATGATAAAATAATTCTTTAATAAAGCTAAGTGAGTACAAAGTTAAGTGTTCTCTGCATATGGGTGCAGTGAATGTCACATAAAGGATGCTGTTTTTAACATACACACTATGATTAGAGAATGAGACCACTGCTAGTCATATATCTTCAGTGCAATCAAGTAATTTCCAGGGGGAAATGACTATATGAAAAATGACACTGCAGACTTGATACTGGATTTGCCAGGGAGCACAATATTTTCTGCTCATAATGCTACATCTATGGCACTTCATCAGAACTAGCATAATGTGTCTCACATAAAAAAACATGGTATAGATTTGCAGTTCAGTGTGGACACAATTCAAATAATTTATATGGAAAGTCTAGTCCTTAATATCAGTGTTAAATGCTCTCAGTAACTAATTTACCCAAACTTCATTGATGCATAATTTTACAAAATCCTCATGCATTTTTCAAGTCATGATGGCCATATAATTACTCATTCTAGAATGCAATCAAAGCACAACAGTATCAAGTGTCAGAACTGTAAGTTCTGTTTGAAACTCATGTCATGTCTTGATATCACAGATAAAATCTTCAACATTTTGGACCAGTTTTACTAGTTTCAAATTCCTCAGTACAGAACAGTTTGTCTTGGTACAGCTGGGAACTTGAGGCATGTGATAGAAGTAACATCTGAACCTATGCATCCATAATTTCAACAGTGACTCCCTGATGATCCTTCCTGTGAATGTGGTGGCACATTTCATTCAGTTAAGAGTTTCACAAGTATGAGTGATGGTGCTGAATCTCCAAATCAAGATTTCCTGTTTCCACACCTACCCTCTCCTTTTGCAGAAACCTACTGAACCTCAGTAGCACCCCAAATCAGTCTAATGTTTCTAATATTTTCTGATTGTTGTGGATCTTGGTTCAGAAAAAAAAAATTACCCCATGCTTTTTATCAAATTATAATACTTTTCTTTCTCTTCTTTGAACTGATCCAACAATCAATATATTTAATCTGTAGATGGCTTGTTGCAAGCAAATTCCTGAAATTTACATATTACAATATTCAAAACTGCTTGTGAATAGGGTACAATAGGTCTGTGCTGAGCAATAAATTCAAAATAAATTTATGAACAGGCACCGATTGAGAAGTTTCCTCATGTGCTCCCCAAATCCACATACATTCGTATTGTTGCAGACTTCCCTGAGAACTAGACCTACAAAGTAAGCATTTTACAACAGTCTCCCCTGAAGAACTGCAAACATTTTCTATATGCTTCATTCAACTGCCATGCACAGGTTTTTTTTCCAAACAACAACAACAAAAATATCTTAGACAAAAATTATCCCAACTAATCTATTGCATATCTGTTGCTAACATGCTTTCTCTCTCTTTGCAAAACAAAAAACAAAAAAACAACCCAAAACCAAAACAAAACAAAACAAAAAAGACTGAAATCTAATTAAACAAAACATTCCAACTCATGCAAATGTTTTTTCTGGCTGTGGGTATGAGAGAATAATGCAACACCCTTGTTTGTGCAACTTTGAGATCCCTAAAATGCATGGGGATCTACTTCAGATTAAAGCACTCAGAAGGAAATTTTGATTTTTAGAGCTGCTATATATCTCTTATCCAGCACAGGGGTGGAAAGTGTATGCTCTCTCCAGTCTTGTTGAACTTCAGTACTAATCAGCCCAAGAAGCATAGCAAGTGGTTCTATATAATGGGATTTGTAGAGGGACACAGCTCACCTACTATGAGCATGTACCGAAGGAGACCATTACTGTATTTGTGCTTAAAAACAATTAATAGAAACATCATAGGCATACGTACTATTGTATGCAAATATTGACAATTTGGTGTCATGGTTAGTTATTAAACTTGCTTCCCAAATATTGATAGGGCTTCAAGCTGTACTTAGAAAAACTAGAACTGTGCCTTTAAAACAAAGTCTGGTATCCTAAATATAGTTTGCTGCAATACCTTTATTAGATCAACTCAAAATACAGCATGCTACAATATATTCTTATATCACTGAGTTATGTGAGGGAGGACGGCAGAATTCTGGAAAGTAAAATGGTTGGAGAAAAAAGTCAAACTGTCATAGAGGGAACAAGGCAAACAGTGCAAGGATCCAACAGTGGGAGGCAAAAAAAACTTGCACAATCAGCAAGTAGGGGGGGCACATGGTCTTAGATGTCTCTACACTAATGCACAGAGCATGGAAAATAAGCAAGATGAACTTGAACTCCTAGCACAACAAAACAAATATGATATAATAGTCATCACTGAAACCTGGTGGGATGAGTCTCATAATTGGAATGTGGAAATAGAGGGGTATAACCTTTTTAAGAAGAATAGGTCAAACATTAAAGAAGGAGGAATACCATTATAAGTCAGGGATATTTACACCAGTGAAGAGATTCAGGAAATCAATCCTGGGAGCCAGGTGGAGAGCATCTGGATAAAAATTAAAAGGGAGGAAAACAAAAGGGATGTTATTGTGCGAGTCTACTACAGACTCCCAAATCAGATGGAGGAATGGGATGATGCCTTTCTAGAATAGATGACTAAACACTCAGAAAGGAAAGACATAGTAGTGATGAGTGGTTTCAACTATCCCGATATTTACTGGAAGTCAACAGCCAAAACTTTAATGTCTAGCAAATTCCTCACTTGCCTCGAAGACAATTTAATTGCCCAAAAGGTGGAAGAGGCAACAAGGGGGTCAGCTATTTTAGGTCTGATTGTAACCAACAAGGATGTCTTGGTTAATGGAGTGCAAGTAGTGGGATCCTTAGGTGGGAGTGATCATGTACTCCTGGAGTTTGTTATAATAATAAATAATAATAAAAATTTTTATTTCTATCCCACTTTTTGCCAGGCAATCAAGCGGCGTACAACAGGTTAAAATATATCCATATATACACAATGCCCCCCCTTAAAACAAGATTAAACAATGTAAGATTAAAAACTACATATTAAAACCGACTAAGCTAAATAAAAATAATCACGGGCAGAGTTCACTAGATGGGAAGTCATATTTGCGGCCAAGCATTTTATTCCGGGAAGGCTTGCCGGAAGAGATCCGTCTTAATGGCCTTTTTAAAGCTCTCTAGATTGGTAATTTGACAGATCTCGTCCGGCAGGCCATTCCATAAGTTGGGAGCGGCTGCAGAGAATGTCCTCTGGGAGGTCGCTGTCAACCTGGTCTTTAAGGGCTGTAATAAATTACAGTGGAAAGGAGAAGCTAGGCATAGTCAGGAACACATTCTAGGCGTTAGGAGAGCTGATTTTAGTAAACTTAGAGAAATACTGGGATGTGATCTTGTGGTCAGGAATACTAAAAGAGAAGGGAGTTCAGGATGTATGGGAGTTTCTTAAAAGTAAGATAATGAAAGCACAATTTCAAACAGTTCCAATGAGGAAGAAAAATAGGTGTTTCAAAAAACCAGGATGGATGACTAAGGGACTTGCACCTGAACTAAGTTTTAAATGGAATATGTACAGTATAAGACATGGAAAAGGGGTGGAAAACACCAAAGAGGAATTCAAACTAATAGTGAGCATGTAAAGTCAGAAAAGCTAAACTGCAGAATGAACTCAGGCTTGCTAGATAGGTTAAAAACAACCAAAAGGGCTTTGTGGGTATGTCCATAGCAAAAGGAAGAAGAAGGAAATATTAGGGCTGCTGTGCAGAGAAGATGACAAAATGCTGACAGGGGACAGAGAAAAGACAGATTTACTCAACACCTTCTTTGCTTCAGTCTTCTCAGAAAAAGAAAAGGGTGGTCAACTTGAGGAAAATGGAGCAGAGCACAGAATAAGGGAAATTCTGCACAGAAAGGTAAATATATTGTACATGAATGCCTCATTAATCTAAATAATTATAAGTCTCTAGGAGCAGATGCACTACATCAAAGGGTATTAAAAGAATTGACAAATGCAGTATTGGAGCCATTGGCAATAATCTTTGAGAACTTCTGGAGACAAGTCAAAGCAGACTGGAGGAGGGCAAACATTGTCCCCATCTTCAAAAGGGGGGGGGGAGAGGATCTCAACAATTATCATCCAGTTAGTCTGACATAATTATCAGGAAAGACTCTAGAGCAGATCATTAAACAGAGAGTATCTGAACATTTAAAAGGCAATGCCATAATCATAAAAAGTCAACATGCCAGACAAAATTGATCCCCTTTTTGATAAAATTACCAGCTTGGTAGATGAAGGGAATGCTGCGGATATAGTATATCTTGATTTCAGTAAAGCCTTTGACAAAGTTTCCCATGACATTCTTGCAAACAAGTTTGTAAAATGTGGGCTAGATAAGGTAACTGTTACATGGATTTGTAAATGGTTGATTGGCCAAACCCAAAGGGTGCTCAACAATGACTCCTTTTCATCCTGGAAAAAAGTGACCCATGGGGTCCCACAAGGCTCTGTCCTGGGCTCAATGCTATTCAACATCTGTATCAATGACATGGATGACAGAATTGGGGACATACTTATCAAATTTGCAGATGACATCAAATTAGGAGGAATAACTAATACCCCAGAGGACAAAATCAAAATTCAAAATGACCTGAATAGACTTGAAACCGAAGCCAAAACTAACAAAATAAAATTCAACGTGGAGAAATGTAAGATACTGCACTTTCAGTGGAAAAAGGAAATGCACAGATATAGGATGGGGGACACCTGGCAGAATGATACTACATGTGAAAGGGATCTAGGAGTCCTAGTAGACCACAAGTTGAACATCAGTCAACAGTGTGATGCGGCAGCTAAAAATGCCAATGCGATTTTAGGCTGCATCAATAGAAGTATAATGTTTAGATCAAGGGAAATAATAGTGCCACTGTAGTCTGCCTTGGTCAGGTCTCACCTGGAATACTGTGTACAGTTCGCAACACCATAATTAAAAAAGGATGTTGAGAAACTGGAGCGTATCCAGAGGAGGGCGACCAAAATGGTTAAAGATCTGAAAACCATGTCTTATTAGGAAAGAGCTGGGTATGTTTAGCCTGGAGAAGAGATGTTTAAGAGGTGATATGATAGCCCTATTTAAGTATTTGAAGGGATGTCATATTGAGGATGGAGCAAGCTTGTTTTCTGTTGTTCCAGAGAGCAGGACCTGGAACAACAGATGCAAGCTACAAGAAAAGAAATTCCAGCTCAACATTACGAGGAACTTTTTGACAGTAAGAGCTGTCCAACAGTGGAACACACTTCCTCAGAGTGCAGTGGAGTCTCCTTCCTTTGAGGTCTTTAAACAGAGGCTGGATGGCCATCTGTCAGGTATCCTTTGATTAAGTGTTCCTGCATTACAGGGGGTTGGACTGGATGGCCCTTGTGGTCTCTTCCAACTCTATGATTCTATGATTCTTTAGCTGTTTTTGATGCTTTCACATAGTGACCATGATGAAGAATACTCATTTTTCAGTGGTACATTTCTGACTGCAAATGAGGAGGAACTTCCTGACAGTTAGGGCTGTTCGACAATGGAATGCACTTCCTCGGAGGGTGATAGAGTCTCCTTCCTTGGAGGTCTTTAAACAGAGGCTGGATGGCCATCTGTCAGGGATGCTTTGATTTGGATTTCATGCATGGCAGGGGGTTGGACTGGATGGCCCTAGTGGTCTCTTCCAACTCTATGATTCTATGATTCTATGATTCTATGATTCTATGTATATTTGCTGGCATCTACCAATGAAAAATGAAGACTTCCATGAACTGCTACACATAAGCCATATCTTCTCTGTCTTTTTTTATTCTCTTAAATATTGAAAATAAGAAGTAAAAAGACTGAGTTTTTTGAATGTGATCATTTCTGCTTGATTCATCCTTTATTTCCAAAACTTTACATTTTCTTTGGCTTGGCAACATAATCTGAGGATTTAGTTATATGCGATCTATGGCCCTTTCCTTATCTTCTAGCAACTTTTGTTGATTTTTAAAAAAGACTCTTATCTGGACTGTGCAGCTCTATATCTTTGGTATTTGTTTCCTTTCAAAAGGTAATCCTAGGTTTGCAAAGCAATTCTCATTTTTGCATGGAATAACCTTCTCAATTCAACCAATCTTACTTCTGAGTAAACAGCTACAGAATTCAGCAGCTAAGCTACAGCTTGCTATTTGGATCCAATGGCAAGTAATGGGCTTTGTGTTCAGTAAAAATGAGCACAAACCACATTTTTCTGGAATCCACTCTTTTATTGGTTACAGTTAAATAAGCTTGGTACACACCATGAGTTCAAATCCAGGCATTGGTCATTATGCTGGCTGACTGAAACCCACTCCTACTGGGTAATGGAAATCGGTTCACTCAGCCTATCTTCTGGGTAGCACTGGAGAAACATCATGTTTATAAGGGACATCATGTTATGTTATTATATTTAATGGGACTTGAGCATCCACAGATTTTGTTATCCACAGGTGATCTTGGAACCAAACCCCAGCATATAACAAGGGTCCACTGTAATTTATCTTCTTCATAATGTCATCCTACTGTACTATGTAGCATTCTGCCTCTACTTTCTAGATTGAGATATTTGAATAACTTGGATATCTATAATGAGATCTTTGAACAGTCCAAAGGTATAATTGAGGGTAGGGAATCTTTAATCTTCTATTACCTACAATCCCTTACCATCATACTGGATAGGGTTTATGAGAGTTCAAGTTATCTGGAGGAACATCAGCCCTGTATTCTTGATACGCATGCAGGAATTAAGTAAAGGATTTTAATGTCAAATCATTGGCCCAACTAATCCAATGCATTCTGATTTCAGGCATCTGTCAAGTGTCTTTGTACCTAGGGCCCTGGACAAGGAAAAAAGGAGAGATAAATTAAATTCCTCTATTTCTTGAGATCTTCTAACTAGGGCTAAATTGAAAAACTGTACTACTGAACTGTGACTGAATGAAGACTCACTTAAATAGTCTTGCTTTAAATGTACACATACATCACTCTTCAATAGTAAAAGCTGGTAGAAACATATACATGATCATGGATAGTCAATACATGAAGAATACATTTATAAAGATTTTTGTTGTTGCTGCTGCTGTCTGGTTTCTTCAAGTAAACTCCAGTTTATGTGAACCCTATCACATTATTTAATTGGCAAGACTTATTTAGAGAAGGTTTGCCATTGCTTTCTTCTTAAGAAGATGAGAGAGTGGGACATGTCCAAAGTCATCTAGTGCATTTCCATGGCTGAGCAGGGAATTGATCCCTGGCCTCTTGCAGCCTTAGTTCAACTCTCAGTTCATTATACCACACTGAACCATTCATTTAATATAGGATGAAAAAGCATATATAGATGCCCTTCATATTCACAACCAAAAAGAAAAAAGGCAGATATGCTATCGCGAGCTCTTCTTATTCAAGTGTGTCAAGAAGCTCTGAAAAAGACTCATCAGCTTAATAAAGTCTATTTCTTCCTGCAGAGAAGTGAATGGTGACTGTTACTGCAGCTATTTGGGAATAATGGGGGCAAGGAGAATGTCAGTGTGTCACATCTCAGACTAGATTGACACTGTCTGGAAGGTTCTTTAGGATCTCAGAGCAAATAGTTTAATGGTTAATATGACGCAGTCTGAGTCAATCAATATTTCAATCAACAACATTTTCTAGAGAAGCATCATTGACATGTGGATGCAGTGGCTTAGTGGTTAAGATGCCAGTTCTGATGATCGGAAGATTGGAAAGTTGGCAGTCCGAGGCTTGAGTGCTGCATGATGGATTGAGCTCCTGTCACTAGTCCCAGCTTCTGCCAATCTAGCAGTTTGAAAACATATGAAGGCAAGTAGATAAATAGTTATCACTTCAGTGGGAAGGTAATAGTGTTCAGTGCAGTCATGCTGGTCACATGATTACCAGAGCTGGCTCTTCAGCTTAGTAAGGGAGATGAATACCCTCTTCTACAGATAGTTATGACTAGACATTCATGTCAAAGGACTACCTTTACCTTTACCATCATTGACATAGATGACAGATCCAGCATCAACATGTATCTTGTTCAAATTGGCGGAACCTCTGGAAGTTCAATGGTAAAACCCAGAGTATTTTCCTTGCCCTTGTGGTGGCAGATTCCCAGCTGCCCTGCATGAAATAAGAGGAAATCACATTACTTATTGTAATAGTGAGTTACACTTAAGCCTTTTCTTTTCTTTTCTTTTTATTTAGAATAGACTATTACAACATCTAAGGAATAAAGAAGAAGAAACCTCATAACCTTAGGAACACCCCTATTAAAACCAACATTTACACATTTAAACAATTAAACATATAACAAATATTTACATCTGATCAACCATATTGTTATCCTTCTATTTGTTCCTTCCCTTATATCTGGATGTTACTATATACTGTAAGCTATACGCTTGTTCCTAGTCTATAACTTATAATGTTAAATTCACATGGTGCTTTCCATTTTTCAACTATATATCAACCTTATTTCTTTGAACTTTTTAGTAACACATTTCCTTCAATAAAATTCAATACACTCCATTCTTTTTCCATACTTTCTACAGATTTTCCCTTTAGTAAAGCAGACAATATGTCCGTATTCTTAGCCTCGTAAAGTCTGCTCAGCCATTCCTCGATCGGTGGGATGTTTGGTGTTTTCCAATATTGTGCAAAGGATATTCTTGCACATGTAACCATATATAAAATAACTCTGCTTATCTTAACGTTTTTGATGTCATGCGTCATGTTCAGTAAAAACAATTTCGGCTCAAAAGGGATACTTATTTTGAAGATATCTTCTATAAACTTATGAATCAAATGCCAATAATTCCTTGTCTTGGGACACAGCCACCACATATGAAATAAATTTCCTTCTGGTCTTCCACACTTCCAACAATTAACACTACCTGATTTGTAAATTCGATGAATTTTTGAGGGGTTAATTACCACCTGTAAAACATCTTCAGGTAGTTTTCTTTATAATTTTGGCAGAGTGTAAATTTATTCGTCCCTTTCCACAATTTTCCCCATTTTTCTATAGTGATTGTTTTTTGGTGTCCTGTGCCCATCTTATCATGTTATATTTAATGGCTTCAGTTTCCAAATCTCTTCCCTTCAGTAATTTGTAATATTTAGATATAGGTTTTCTTTGTTTATCAAATATTATTTTATCAAGTTCATTGTTATCATTGGTCAAACCGATTGTTTCATTGTCAGTTTTAAAGCGGCTTTTTAGCTGGTTATATAGAAACCAGTCCTGCATTTCTCCATTTATATTAATTTCTTCTATCTTTTTTATGATGAGTTTCCCCTCCATATTTTTAGAAATTAAGTCTTCATATTTTATCCATTGTTGATCTTTGCCTTTTGTTCTTTTGTAATATGCTTCTTGAATTGATACCCATTTGGGGATGTGATTATAGAATTGTTTTTTAATTTTATACCACACTTTTAGTAATGATTTTCTCAACACATGGTGATTAAAGTTGCTTTTGTCCTTAGGTTTAACATACCACAAGTATGCATGGATTCCCATATTTAAATTTGCACACTCCAAATCCAGCAATTTTTCATCTCTTAGGCTAATCCATTCTTCTAACCAATTAAGGCATGTTGCATAGTAATAAATCTTTAAGTTTGGTAGATTACATCCTCCCTTGATTTTTTCTTCTGTAAGTAATTTCCATTTGATTCTTGCTTTTTTACCTTGCCATAGAAATCTGGACAAGTCTTTCTGCCATATATCAAAACATTTCTCATTTGCTATTATTGGAATGTTGCTAAATAGATATAACATTCGTGGCAGGATGTTCATTTTTATTGTGGCGATTCTTCCCTTAAGGGATAGATTATATTTACTCCATTTAATTAAGTCTTTTTTTATTTCATTCCATGTTTTTGTGTAATTGTTTTGAAAAAGTTCCATGTTTCTTTTTGTGAAGTAAATTCCCAAGTATTTGATTTTGGTTTCAGTAGAATATCCTGATATTTCTTTAAGTCTCTTATCTTCATCCTTTGAGAGATTTTTTTGTAAGAATAGTTGTTTTCTCAGAATTTGTTTTGAATCCCGCTAGCACACCATACTCTTCTATGATTTGAATCATATATTTAATGGCATCATCTAAGAAAACTACAATGTCATCCGCAAATATCCTTAATTTACATTCTGTATTTCGAATTTTGATCCCTCTAATTTTATCTTCTTCCCTTATTTGGTTAGCTAGTATTTCTAGTATCAGTATAAATAACAAGGGGGAAAGGGGGCATCCTTGCCTCGTACCCCTTCCAATCTTAAAGTTCTTAGATTTTTCTTCATTTATAAGTAAAGCTGCTTTTTGATAACTGTAAATTGATTTGATCCATCTTTCAAATTTATCGCCCATATTAGTTTTTACAATAACTGCTATAAGGAAGTCCCAATCCATCCGGTCGAAGGCCTTCTCTGCTTCTAGCATAATGCATGCTAATTTTTTCTCGTTGTGTTGTTCATAGTACTCCAAAACATTTATGAAAGATCTTATGTTATTTTGGCCTTGTCTTCCTGGTAAGAAACCATTTTGGTCTTTATGTATATATTCTGTTAGGATTTTCTTTAACTTTTCAGATATTATCGTTGTAATATCTTATAGTCTACGTTAGTGAGAGATATAGGTCTATAGTTTCTTATATCTGAGGGATCTTTATCTCCTTTTGGAATTATCGTTATTAGTGCCTCTTTCCATGATTCAGGTAAACCATTGTTTTGTATCTCATTAAGTGTTTGTTTAAACGGTTCTATTAATACTTCTTTCAGTTTTTTATAATATATTGCTGATAGACCATCAGGACCCGAAGCCTTCCCTAGTTTTTGTTTTTGGATCGCCTCTAAGATTTCTGTTGTTAAAATTTCTTTATTAAGATTATCTTTCTGGTACTCCTCAATACACTTAATATTCTGTTTATTCAAATATTCGTTGATTTTTGCTTTCTTATTTACAATTTCAGTCTTATCGTCATATAGTTCTTCATAGTAGCTTATAAATTTTTCTATAATTTCACCTTGTGAAGTATATTGTTCTCCTTTGTATTTAATCATATTGATGATTTTCTTCTCTCTATGTTTTTTAAGTTTCCATGCTAGTAATTTTCCTGCCTTGTTACCGCTTTCAAAATTTTTTTGTTTTATTGTTCTTATTTTAGCCGCAATTTGCTTGATTGATAATGATTTCAGCGTTTCTGGTAATATTTCTACTTCTAGTTTCAGTTTTTTATCCCCTTTTGGTTTCCATTCTCGTTCTTTTTGTTTCAATTTAATCTTCAACTGAGATTCTTCTAGCTCTTTCTCCTTTCTTTGTTCTGCATTAATCTTAATAAATATTCCTCGAGCCACAGCCTTACTTGCGTCCCATATTGTATTCATCGATAGATTTTCCGTTATGTTTTCTTTAAAATACCATCACATTTCCTCTTTCACCCTATTTGTAATTTTCTCATTATTCAAAAGATCAGTATTTAATCTCCATGAATATGTTAATTTTCTTTCCTGAATGCTCATAACAATTGGGTTGTGATCTGATGTTGGTTTTTCAAGAATATCTGATGATTGAATATATGGGAGAAGAAATTTGGATGCTAAAAATAAATCAATTCTTGAGAATGAGTTGTGAACTTCTGAGAAGAAGGTATAATCTTTTGTTTTTCCATATTTATGTCTCCATACATCCTTAAGAGCTAAGTCCTCTAACATAACAAAGAAAGTTTTTGGTAGTTTTCCTTGTGTTTTTTTGATATTTTTCCCTTTCACAGATTTTCTATCAACTTTGGGATCTATTACCGCGTTGAAATCTCCTAACAACAAGATATTGTCAAGCCTTTTCTTGAAATTAGTTTCAATTGGCAGAGTTGACAGTTCTCTATGTTTATTAATCTTTTTCTGATTGGAGCTTGGGTTTGTTTTTGTTTTTTGCTTTCATCTACAGGACAAGCAAAAAAAATCCAGTGTGATTTTCTTCTTTATGTACACCACATAAAAAAATTAAAGTCATGGAAAGAATATTTAAAATAAACAAAAAATATTCCTTAAAAATAACGTAAAACCAGACAGTTGAAACAGCTGAAATAGTTTCAAGAGTCAAAAGCAATGAGGAAAAGCACTAATTTAGCTGCCTGCAAGAAGCTCAGAAAAGATGGCACAAGCTTAACTTCTTTTGGCAGGGATTTCCACAGATGGGGTGCTGCTACAGAAAAAGTCTTGTCACTTGTACACACATATCTATCCTCATATGGCACTGAGACACACAGCTATATCCTTTAATACTTCTACAGATGGTGAAAGATTATAACAGGCCATCAGCACCACCAGAAACATGTGCACACACATACCTCTCTGCTCTCTACCAGTAAAATCTATGGCACTCTGTTCCACATGCAACTGCTCCAGGCTGGCATATTGAAAGTTGATTCACATTTGTATCTGAATCTATTTCAGTCATTTTTCATCCTAAAAGACAGTCCCAAGATGTGATTTTAACATTTGGTGTTGTTATTGTTATGTGCCTTCAAGTCATTTTTTACTTATGGCTACTCTAAGGTGAACCTATCATCGGGTTTTCTTGAGTCAAAATGGAGGATCTACTCTGAGATGTCAACATTAGGGAATCCTGTTCTGGAATGTCAATCCCAAAAATTCAGTCTGAAGTTAGTAGTGGTTTTTACCCTGCAGTGACCATTTACTGTTACTGAGCCAGCTTGTCAGTGTTATTCATTTCCTTCTTGATTTTAAATCTTCTCTCCTACACTGTTTATAGCATTAATTCTATTTTGTAACTTTAATTTTGCTTGATAGTTTCATTTATCATTATGTATTCAGAACATGGGCTTGTTGGCAGTTTCATGTTAGATTTTCACTGACAAATTCAAATGGCCTTATTGTTTTGGGAGAGCTGAGTATACAACAAACATGGCAGTGTGTCAATTGGAAATATGCATTCACAGCACAATGCTAGGCATGTTTATTCAGAAAGAATGCCCACTATGTTCAATGAGGCTTACTCCTAGAAAAGGATTTCAGTCTGATGTATCTGATTCTGTCTTTATTTTTTCACTATGAGCAGAAGACATAATATATTAAACTTCAGAAAGATTATTCTAACCCACATATAAAAGAAGGATGGATCAACAGATTTGCAGGAACTGTGTTTGCAGAAATACTAAGGCACATTTTTTGAGAGGGAACACTAAGGATAGGAGCCACACATATACACACACATCACAGTGCAGCTTTTCATCCATAGTTTGTAATATTTAAGGGTAGTAGGCTTTTTACAATACATTTTATAGATGAAACGAGATCAAAATTAAAGTCAGGATTCCGAACCCTAATGTTAAATTTTGTTGGAGAAAGTATGGAAAGACAACTTAAAAATTACAAAATACAATAGAAAGCTGTTATAAGATCTTCTTCAGATGGTATATAACTCCAACCAGACTAGCAAAGATTCAGAAAGGAAATAAAACAATTGCTGGAATGCTATGATAAATTAGGTAAACTATATCATTTGTGGTGGCTGTGTAATAAAGTTAAAAATTTCTGGAAAGATATACATAAAATAATGGGGGGGGGGGAACCATTACACAAGAATATTCCATTGAAGCCAGAACTATTCATATTAAATATTACTGATGTGATAAAAGATAAACTGTCTCAGGAAGAAACAAGGATAATAATCTATATGATTACAGCTACCCATATGACATGTGCAAAATATTGGAAAAGTAATATAACATCTACCATAGAGGAATGGATAGTAAAACTAAATGACTTAGCAACAATGGATATCTTATCTATGTATATCAATGGAAAGAAAAATCAACAATTTGAAGAGAAATGGAGGAAAGTAACAAAATTATGGTTGAAAGAAAGGAAAAATAATTAATAATTTAATATACTATAAAAGTGTTTATAGAATCTGTATATAGTATGTAAATAGATAATTCGAGTATAACAATAGTAATATAATATAAGTAAAGATATTGTTTGTTCTTGTTTGTGAAATAGTAATAGGAATGAAGAGTGAGAATAATAGTTCTAAGAGGAAAAAAACCGCTGAGAAACAATGTGTGTGTGTGTGGGGGGGGGGGGAGGTTAAATAATTTACCAAAACAGGAAGGATTAGAAATATAGAATAACGGTTTATATATTACTTCTTTGGCCAATGGTCAGATAATATAGACACACTGAGAGGGGGGGGGAGAGGGAGAAAGAGACACAGAGAGATATCCTAGGGATACAAAATAAGATTTTTTGGGGTGAGACCTACTTGCTTTGAATTGTACAGCAGTGCTGCTCAAAGAGGTGGTCTGTGGAGCTGGTTCACAGCAAGTTTCTGGAAATGAAAGAAACAATTGTAGCCTATGGGAGGAAACATGGTACCAGTCCGTGACATATTATTTGTTAAGGAAAAAGCAACATGGGATATACAGTGAATGAAATAAAACATGTATGTGAGAGTAAGGATGACTCAGCAGAAGCAATTAGGAGCCACACAGGTGTCAAAGGTAATGTAATTAACAAGTCCTATATGCCAAGGACAGAAATGCAAAGTGGATAATTGAGAACACCTGAGAATTGTTAAAGTGGACAAGGTGAGATGATGAAATCATTAATTGTGGGATGAACCAAGAGAACCAATGAAAATGGTTGTACACGCCCACTGGGTGGAAACTGACAAGAGTGGGTGTTGTTTTCCAAGGGCTATAATAATGGCTATGAATCCCAATGTATTTTGTGGGTAGTAGTTGAGGAGTAGTATTGGATAGTCTTGGAGCTGTATATAGTAGAATAAAGTAGATCTTTTATATAAGACTACTGAGTTGTCTGGTGTCTTGAGTCAAGCTACAAGAGCCAGCTGGATCCTGAAGAAGGGTGAAGACTTCTGTGGAAGTAAGAGTGAGAAGGCTTGGAGAGTTTGTCAGGGTCTTCAGCCTATTCTCTGTAACTCTGCTGCTTTTGAGCAAAGCTTTATCCACTGGCCAAAACTGGTCAGCGCCGGTGCGTAACAAGGTGGTGAGTTCGAGCCAGAGGTGAAGAGCTACAACTCCCATCATCCCTGACATTATTATGTTTTTAAAAATCCCAAACAAAACCTGCCTCTCCTGTACATCACATAGCCTGAGCAGCACTGGTGTACAGAATATAGAAGTCAAACAGTTCTTACCCACATTGTTGGGACAAATTAGCTTACAGTTGTAAACCGCTTACACATTGCTTAGGTGGTATGAAGCGGTGTATGAATGAAGCTTGTTTGTTTTGTTTTTGTTTACTTCATAACAGGTGGACAAGAAAGAGTTGAATAAGAGGCTCTAGACAGGAAAATTAGCAACTGATGTATGTAACATTGTGGGTTTTGGGAGTGGAGGTTAAGATAGGGATGATGAAGAAATATGGAGGAAGACTGGTTGGTATCCTGAGCAGTGGAGAAGACGAGAATGTTCCAGATACTAGCAGTAGCATGACAGGAAAAAAAAGTTAGGGGCTGTACAGACAGCCCAAAAGGAGCAGCTCTGTGCTGCTCCTGGATGATGGGGTTGGGGACATAGATGCCATGACCCCAACGCACCAGGAAAAAAAGCCCCAAAAAGGAGCTTCTTTTGCCGGCGCTACAGGAGCACCATAATGGTCGTGTCATGCCCTCATGATGCTCCCCATGTGTGGCACCATCTGTGTGCCATACATGAGCGATATCATCTTGGCACGCCCCATTTAAACTGTGGTGTGTCAAGATGCACCTGCAGCATGCAGTAGGGCTCAGGAGTGTGCCGACGCTCTGCTCTATCAAGCCCTACTTTCAGCCCCAGGCCATCACAAAGCACCGGTCTGTACTGGGCCTTGGTTGTTGGAGTCTTAGACAAAGCAGATTGACCACTTGGAGCAAAGAATTGAGAGAAGAAGTGTAGAACCATATAGATTTGGAAGGGAAGTCAAATACAGAAAATCCAAGTAGCACATCTCCCAGCCAAAAAGATGGCTATCCAGGCAGCTCCTAGCATTCATCACCAACATCTGGAGGGTCATGTGATTTCCATCCTGATCTATAGTAAGGACAAATCAGTGCTCATTGGGGAAACAATCTCTATATGAGAAGTTCTGTTGCTAGGTTGTTCTTACTAGTTTCATAACTTTATATTTCAGACTTTTGTTCACCTTCTGATCAACTGCCACCACCAGTGTTTTTCACACACAAAGACACAAAACATTACTACTACTACTACTACTAACAGTGCTGCCAGCACCACCAAGCCAGGTATCTGCTATAATATACCAGTGTATTTTATTTACTATTATCCAAAGGCACAACTTTGCCTTTGCCATTGCTGACATTTCATTTTGTTAGTTTCAGGCTCATTTTCCATTCTGTTGAGGATATCTTGAATTTTATTCCTGGCTTTAGAAAGAGTAGAAATAGTGGAGGAAGAAGATGGAGAGATTTTAACATATATATTTTTTTGAAAAAAGGATGACAAAGAACCAGAGTAGCAATTTAAAGGACACAGAGAGAGAGAGAGAGGAGGAGTGAGGCGAGACTTATATCAAGGAAAGTAAGCATATCAATGGATTTCCCCAATTAAATAATTGTATTGTGGGTCGAAGGCTTTCATTGCTGGCATCCATAGTTTTCTTGTGGTTTTTTTGGCTATTGGCCATGTTCTAGAAGAGTTTCTTCTGAATTTCACCAGCATCTGTGGCTGGCATCTTCAGAGAATGCTTGCCTGGAAAGGAGTTGGGTATATATATATACTGTGTGACCCTGGGAAGGCAGGAATGATTTGCATGTGTATTGTTCTGTTGCTAATGGCAGGCCTCAGGGTGGGAGGGTAGGCAAAGAAGATTAATGACTCGGTACAGATGGGCCCTGAAGGATGCCCTCGTCACGTGCGAGGGGTGCCCCACCTACACTCCCCTCGCCCCTTGCACATGATGAGGGCATCCTCACTGTGTGGCGCTGAATAGACAATGTGCATAGCGATGATGTCACTGCTGCGTGGCCTCTAGATGGAGCCGCGCAGCAGCGACGTTCTCGCACCACCACCAGCTGTTTGTGGTGGCACAAAAAGAAGCCGCTTTTTAGCAGTCTTTTTTTTTTTCCGTAGCTGTGCCATGCAATTTGGTTGCTACGTGGCAAAGAGCGGTGGCTCCTGGCCACCTCTTCCTGGCACTCTGTACCATGCCCATGTCTGCTTGATTAGTGCTCATTGTCTGCTGGGAAATCCCTGACCCTGGGAGATTTCTCATTTGCATTTGTTGAGTCTTTACCTTGCTATTTTTCAGGACTGGTAGCCAAACTTTATATACTTTAAGGGTTTCCTCTTTCCTGTTGAAATTGTCCAGGTGTTTGTGATTTTCAGTGGCTTCCCTGTGCATCCTGACATGGTAATTGTTGGCATGGTCCAGAATTTCAGTGTTTTCAAACACTATTTTATGCCCAGGACAGTTTATAACATGTTCTGCTACTGTTGACTTTTCTGGCTGACCCAGTCTGCAGTGTCTCTCATGTCCCCCTTGATTCTTGTTTGCACATTGCGGTTGGTGGTCCCTATTAGATTTGTCTGCAGCTGCATGGTATGCAGTAAACTCCTGCAACTGTGAGAGGGTCTCTGGTCCTTGGCTGAACGAAGCATTTACTGGATTTTCTTCGACGGTTTGTAAACCATTTGAAGGTTGTTTTTCTTCACCAGTTTCCCTATTCTGTCTGTGACTACATGGATGTATGGTAAAAAAACCTTTCCTTT
Source organism: Sceloporus undulatus (assembly GCF_019175285.1). Taxonomy (NCBI): domain Eukaryota; kingdom Metazoa; phylum Chordata; class Lepidosauria; order Squamata; family Phrynosomatidae; genus Sceloporus; species Sceloporus undulatus. The sequence goes on along the minus strand of NC_056523.1, from coordinate 88,640,378 downwards.
GGGTAGTTGTTTGTCTTCCCTTCTCTGGGTTTTTCTGGGCCTGGCAGGCCTTCTGATGTCTGAACTGAAATAACCATTAGCCTGTAGAGCCCGGTCCAGGTGCTTCAGTTCATCTTCCAAAAAGTGGGGTTCACAGGTCCATTTTGACCAGTCTACCAGTATTTTTATTCTGCTTCTTTTCACCCAGGACACTGGTAGACCAGGCAAAACAGAAATCTACCAGGATCAGGGATTTCCCAGCAGAAAATGAGCACTAATCAAGCAGACATTAATTCTCTTTTGCATACTCTCTCACTCTGAGGCCTGCCATTAGCAACAGAACAATACACATTCAAATCACTCCTGCCTTCCCAGGGTCACACAGTATATATATATATATATATATATATATATATATATACACACACACACACACACACACACACACACACACCCAATTTCTTTCTAGGCAAGCATTCTCTGAAGATGCCAGCCACAGATGCTGGCAAAATGTCAGGAAGAAACTCTTCTAGAACATGGCCACATAGCCCAAAAACCCCACAAGAAAATAATTCTACTGATGGGACATTTTCTGTCAGTGGAAATGAGAAAGAAAAAAATTCCTTTCCCTCCGTAAGGTCACTGCATACTCTCAAAATCTTTGTCAGAAGGTTGAAAAGAACACAGGAGCAGATTTTTCAAGAGGTATTGTGTGATGAGAGAGAGGAAGAGAGCTGAAGAAGTCCTGTTGCCATAAGCAAAACTTTGTGAGTCTGTGTCAAGGTCAAAGGTGACTAGCGCAAGTGGAAGCAATTCATCTAATACAGTGTTACCCCGGGATACGAATGCGCCGCCTTACGAAATTCAGGGTACGAAAAAATCCATTTAAAAAAACTGTTCCGGGTTACGAAGGTTTTTTCGGGTTACAAAAAAAATTTTGGTGTTTTCGGCGCTATTTCACACGAAATCGCGGCTTTTCCCCATTAGCGCCTAGGGCTTTTTCGGCTGACGAAGTATTCGGGTTACGAAAGCGGCGGCGGAACGAAATTAATTTCGTAAACGGGGGTACCCACTGTATAGATGTTCATGGAAAGCTAGATATTTACACTGGAAAGTTCTTCTTGGAATTAGATCCATTTCAGTTTGATTTCCTTTCTCTGGAGATGCATCAGATTGTTAATATTCTTCGTGAACTGTAGTGCTTAGAACAGGACACAGCCTTCCATGTGCAAAGCAGAAAGGAGCAGTACTGTGACTTTAAAAAGGTAAAGGTTTTCCCTTGACAAGGTTTTCTAGTCTGTAGGGGTTGTGTTCATCTCCATTACTAAGCCGAAGAGACAGTGTTGTCTAAGATGACTTCGTGATCATGTGACAAGCATGAGTGCATAGAACGCTGTTACTTTCCCACTGAAGTGGTAACTATTTATCTACTTGCACTTTTACATACTTTTGAATTGCTAGGTTGGCAGAAGCTGGAAATAGTGATGGGGGCCACTCTGTCCCATGGCACCTGGGCCTCAAACTGCCAACCTGCTGCTCTTGCAATCATCAGAGTGAGTGCCTTAACTATTGACCCACTGCATCCCTACTTTACTCAGTCTGAAAAATATATTCCTGTTGCTGCAGCATTGAATTACAGTGGTGCCTCGGGTTATGAAAGTAATTCGTTCCGCGGCCGCTTTCGTAACCCGAAAAGCCTTCGTAAGCCGAATTGCCATAGGCACTAATGGGGAAAAGCCGCGTTTCGTGCGAAAAAGCGCCGAAAAGCACCAAAAATTTTCTTCGTAACCCGAAAATACATTCGTAACCCGGAACAATGATTTCCAATGGGATTTTTTCGTATCCCGAAAATTTCGTAACCTGGGTATTTCGTATCCCGAGGTACCACTGTACATTCACTTTTTTGGCTGATACATCACAGGGATGTACACATCCCTTCACTAAAAGATATTGGTACATATGTCGGTTTTTTAAAGTGTTAATTTTTTCAAGCACTCAGTTTTCAAATCTGCATTTTTTATCATGTGTGTGCATGTGTGTGCGTTTTAAAGTTCTGGATTGTGCAGATTTCCAAATCTAAAATGCTTCCAGTCTGTATTCTTTTCTATGTGATGCAGACTGGATAATTTTTAGGGGTGCTGGTGGTAATCAGCCAAGTAGAGTCTTCATACTCCTTTGCTCTGAACTGCTTTAAATTGCCCGGCAGGAGGGTGACAGGAGGGGAGTCTTTGTGATCTGAATTCTTTCTTCTAGCATTCATTCTTGGCAGATGGTTTTGATACTTCAGTGTCAGTATAATAAGCAGTCATACTGGGAACCTCTTTTGTAATGACAGGAGAGAGCACACTATACATCCAAAAGACATGACAAATGTGTCCATCAATGTTTTCCGAACATTCCTTCACATAATTAGTTGGGAGTTAAAAGGAAAAAAATGGCTATGTTGATTCTTACTGAATTGACAGCCTATACAAATTAATGTCAAATGGACCCTTGCATGGATGGGGTAAGGATCCTGGGTTCAATTTCTCCTACTTGCAAAATGTAAAACAGAGGCGACAACATTAAAAAAAAAACTTGTCTCCACAAATATAAGCCAGAATTCTTTATGGTACAGCATAGTGTATATGTTCCAGATTATGCTATAACTGGTCATGAAACATGCCATCAGACTTACATTGAACTGCTGAAGCCTCACTACTACCACATTTGATGGCCATTCTATGGCTGGTGGAGAACAGGAGAGGACAGGAAAACGCCTGGTTATTTCCTCATAGCCAGACGTAGAATCATAGAATCATAGAGTAGGAAGAGACCACAAGGGCCATCCAGTCCAAGATCCTGCCATGCAGGAACACACAATCAAAGCACCCCCAATAGATGGCCATCCAGCCTCTGTTTAAAAACCTCCAAAGCAGGAGACTCCACCACTTTCCAAGGAAATGTGTTCCACTGTAAAACAGCCCTTATTGTCAGGAAGTTCTTCCTTATGTTGAGATGGAATCTCTTTTCCTGTAATTTACATCCATTGTCTAGATCCTAGTCTCTGGAGCAGCAGAAAACAAGTTTGCTCCATCCTCAATATGACATCCTTTCAAATATTTAAGCAGGGCTATCATGTCACCTCTTACACTTCTTTTCTCCAGTCTAAACATACCCAGCTCCCTAAGTTGCTCCTCATAGGTTTTCAGACCCTTCACCATTTTGGCCGCCCTCTTCTGGACATGCTCCAGTTTGTCAACATCTTTTTTGAACTGTGGTGCCCAGAATTGGACACAATATTCCAGGTGAGGCCTGACCAAAGAAGAAAATGTCATTATTTCTTCCCTTGATCTAGACATTATACTTCTATTGATGCAGCCTAAAATTGCATTGGCGTTTTTAGCTGCCGCATCACACTGTTGATGTTAGGAAATAATATGTATGTGACCGCAAGATAGAGCTGTAGCGGAACCTATTACAGTTCCAGTGGCAGTTGACACTTGAATTATGGAATGTTGATGCTGTCAGTCCTTCAGAGAGAGAGAGTCAGTTATGACAGTTGGTGTTAAAGTAACTGCCTCTCTGTTTTTGTTGTTATGGTTGTTTGGTTGGCAAAGTAATTTATTTATCAAAGTAACTTATTTATTAAAGCCCTCGTGTAGAGTGAAGGCTTGAAGTGCTCTTGTCATTATTTCTCTAGCTGGGAGCTTAAGGCCGTTTGCAGTGGTGAAGGAATATTTTCCTTCTTGGCCTGAATACCTTTGCAGACATCTCTTCAGATTCCTTCTCCCTGGCATCTTGTTGACGTGGTTCAACTCTGTAGGTGGTCATGGCGGACACAGCGCGCCTTTCCACGCCCTAACAGTTGACTAATGTTCTACTACAACTCCTAGATCCCATTCACACATTGTCTCATTAAGCCAGGTGTCGCCTATCCTATATCTGTGCATTTCATCCCCCCCCCAGTCTCCCTCCTGAGGGACTTCTTAGACAGGTGGCATCCTACAGGACTTTATGGCACTTGTTGAATATCTCTTGATGTCACTTCCTGTTTAAATACCTAATCATTATGGTTCACAGCAACCCTTTAATGCCTGGTTACTATTAAAACCCACATTGTACATTTGTCTTGTGACTCTATATCCCAACATACTTTGCCACCAGGTGTGAGGTTCTGCCTAAATCTGCACTTCCACCAAATGAGAGGACTATTACAAACTTCAACACAATCAAAAAGAATAAGGGTTTTCCCTTATCCTTACCTCAGCTGCCAATGTAAGGATTTCATCCTGCCTCACCTATGTGACCACAAACTGTGGGGATCATCTACATGACCTCAAGATTCCTGTGTGAGTAATTATGCAACTTCTATTTCCATGCGACACCATTCCTCTTTATTTATTGCTGTTGTTGGGCAAATTCTGGAATCTCATAATTCTACTGGGTTCCCCTTTGGAATGTAGTATTGCAGATGGACCCTGAAACAGCCAAGGAAGGGACTTATTTACAAGCAAATAATACAGTTGATCAGGGAGGATATCCAAGAGTAGCACAGATGCATCAGAGATTGTCGTTCACAAGATGGACCACTTTACTAGTATGACTTTACTTTGCTGATGACAGCAAAGGTTTCCTCACTTCAGATAAGTACAAACTAATGGGAACCAACCAAGAATGTGCAAATCCAGTTTGATTGGCAATTAATATGGAGACAAGCAGTATTCTGGTCCCCAAAAAGGTACAAAGGAAGAAGTAAGAAATATTGCATTTTAAAACAATAAGGATATGTAGAACTAGTGTCTGGGAAAGTTATCAGATGAGGAACATATGCAACATTGCTGTACAATGGATTCCTTCCCAAAGCTGACTTTTAGGCTGCACCTGCACTGTTGAAATAAATCAGTTTGACATCACTTCAACTGCCATGACTCAATGCTATGGCATTCTGGAATTTGCAGTCTTGTGAGATATTTAGCCTTCTCTGTCAAAGAGTTCTGGTGCAAAAAGGAACTACAAATCCCAAGATTACATAGCATGGAGCCAAGTAAAGCAGTGCCAAACTGCATTAGTTTTGCAATGCAGATGCAGCCTTACTTAACACACTGCTATTGTACAACTTACAGAAAAGAAAAGGAAGGGTAGTGTGTATGGACTATAATAATAAATACTATACTGAAAAGAAGGGTGTGAGGGAGCAAGTGGGAAATCAGTTTCAAATATGGCAATATTCTGGCTCAGTTGATACTTTATAGCTCTAAAGTATGTACTTTTACAAATCACATTTTTGCAAGCTATTGGAATTAGTTCGCTGTCCAGGGTCCTGATTTTCAGCCATAGACTAACACAGGGAAACCAATTTAAATCCAGTTCTTTCCTTCATCCTTCACTGCTACCACAGATATCATGTCTGAACTCAATTTTTATATATTTAGCATTCCTGGAGACTAAAAGCATATAACAGAAAAACAATACTTTACTTACAGAAGTTGAAAATAACAAAACAGAATAAGGATTTAATACATTTAAAACTCATTTCTCACCATTTCACACACACTCCTGACTAATGCAGTCCCTTAAACTCCATCCATTAATTCCTAATCCTGACTGACTGACTCAACACTAATCAACACTTACTCACTCCCTTCTTCATCCTCTTTCAAACTGTTAAACTAATTTAGTTTATTTAACAAGATATACATGGATATTCTTTGTTTAGGAAATTTATAGGGTCACCATAAATCAACAGACAACTTGAAGGCATGTATACATACATGCACACACATGCATGGGATCAACTTTAACATCCTGTGCAGGCAAAGCATGTACTTTGACATGACACACTGCATCTTAATGGTGGTGGTGGGAGACAGATAAACGTATTGTTGCACACATGGTACAGTATAACAAGGAAATTCATTATCTGGCACTTGATCCGTAATAGATATGCCATACATTCAAGTTATGACTTGATGTGGCAGTCACATCATCCAAATGAAAACTCATCTTAAATTAGGCTATGGGTGTTTGATTAAGTGTTTGGGAAGCTGTTTTACCACATGGAAATGTAATTCAAACTGGTAAAAATATGTATAAATTACAGAGGGAAAATAAATCGAAGGTAGCAACTATGATGGAGAACATACATAACTTGCAGTGGAAGTCCAGCGCCAGACAGATTTGAAGAGAGATCATGAGGATAGGATAGGTGATACAGGAGAATAATACACACAGTTTTTAAACCTTGATAAGAGCCAGAAAAAGTAGCTTTGGTGATATTTATCACATACTATGTCCCACAAGCACAGTTAGGGCTTCCCTTTTCACTGTCAGAGGAAACCCACCAATTGCCCCCCCCATAACACAATATTTCCCAAGTGCAAAACAGTGGTGCGAGGATACTTGTGATATTTGCAGTCATGTGGTGTCAGTGTCTCCTCCTCTCCCACTATACCTCTCCCCCTTGCTATTCCTAAACTTGCTGATTCCCTTCATTTTTATTCTAATATTTCTTTCTCTTAAAAAAAAATATAAATTGCATTAGCAGAGCTTTGAAATTATGTGAAAATGTTAAAATAAAATATAAAATAAAATAAAAAGCTGATCAGCACACTGGGTAGGACATAAAACAGGGAGTTGGGATCAAGGAGGAGTCAGGAACAGAGTGCATTGGCGGCGGCAGCCTCAGTCAGGTGGTTGTGAAGATGGACGATAATGGCTGGTCTGAAATGGGTGTGTGTCCATTGTTGTTGTTGATGTTGTTTAAAATCTGACACATTTGTTGTGAGAATGTCCATAGTTATCATCAAGCTAATGTCATCTTGCTGGGTGACACTGGATACAGAAGATTTTATTTTTAAAAAATGTTATAAACAAACAATGAAAACAAATAAATGCAATCAAAAAAGAAGAGAAAAAGAAAAAGAGGAAAGGAAAAGACAAAAGACAGCAACACTGTCCACCAAGCAACACAAATATTGCTTTTGTTGAACTCTATCCAAAAATGAGAACACACTATGACATTAATTACTTCATTGCACTGAAAAGGTGAAACAAAAAACATTTGTTGATGTGCTAGTGGACCACACAACATTTCTTACTCAGTTATACAAAAGGACTCCAAGACTGTAGCAAACTGTCTCTTTTGAACTCCCTTTTAACCATTCAGATTCTGCAAGTCAGTTTTTCCTCAAGTGCAAATCCTCATGCATATCCCAACCAGGACTGAAATGATAGATCTTTCAGGATGTCCCATGTCAGGATGTCTGACTAGACAGCTCTAAACAACAATAATAAACTTTTTACCTGAAACATTTGTTCCTACAAAAATGGCTAAAAAGAATAAAACACCTCTGGGATGTAATCTTGACACACTGTTTTCTTTGAAAACAATCAGTTACTCCATTTCAAAAAAAGTTATTACTTTCAGAAAAGGCAACCAGATATAGGCTGACACCCCATATGTGGATGCATGTATGCACTTTACAGTTGGCTAAGGTGGGTGGTGTCTTGTCCTCTTGCAGTTTTTGAGAGAGGGAGAAGTAGTAAAGCAACATCATGGTTATTCTTCCTCTGATTCGTTCTCATGGTCTGCAGGGGGATAAGAAGCAGTCTCAGCTACCCAGTCACCTCGCTCCCACACCTTTTCTTTCCATGACCATTTAATGGCCAAAGTAGTGGCCCCATGAAACTTGCTTGGCTGTTGTGGAGGGGAATAGGCAGACATAGGGCTACACAGGAACATTTGTGCTCTGTTCCTTCCATCTAGGTTATTGGCCATGGTCTGTTTCCCCAATTGTGCCACAACCTCACTAATAGTACTGTGAAGACTTATGATTTATTCTGTGAAGTTTAACTTGTGTTCAGTGTCATCTATGGATAGTGTGTTTCTTCTCTCCCTTGCAATGTCCTCACAATGTGTAATTAGAACATTGTGAGGACATTGCTGTTCCTTGCAAAAAACTGGCAAAATCAAAGCTTGCTTATTGGAATTTATATATTTCTTTAATATTTTCAAACTGTGGATGGATGAATCCTTAAATATAGAATCCATGAATATGGATTGCTGACTGTATTGGCCTTTCTATGGTAAGTGCACACATATGACATCTTTATTCTGTTAAACTGCATTGTATTAATAATGCTTTGTCTGAGAGATGCTGGAGAGACTATGGAGAAAATGAGTCTGTAGAACATATGTTCATTGTCCTAAAGTCCTCCAGTTTTAGGATGAGAGCCATTCCTGGATTAAGTTTTTTAATCTTGGATTTGGGCAATACATCACATAAGCAATTAATCTTTATAATGCTTAGTGCCACTTGAGCTGAGATATTGAGTGCATGGAAATCAGTGGAGGATCTATCAATTAGAGGATGGCTAGATAAATTCTGGTTGACTTCTTTAGTAGAAATATTAATTTCCCATGCTTTGGTAAACAGAAGAGAAATGAAAAAGGATACTTTTGTGGCACCCCTGGTCCCCCTTTATTAACTACAGTATAGTTTATCTGTCTACATAATGCCCAAAATAATCTCATCTAAAACTGAGGAATAACAGATTATGAATAATGACTGATTTTTCTATAGACATAGTGGCCAGTCACTGAACTTTGTTGTGAACAAATACAGAGAAGATGGATGGAGATTGAGGGTATTTACAATCATGGCATGGTTAAAATTACACACACACACACACACACACACACACACACAGGTTTGATACGAACTTCAGTTATTTTTCTGCAAATGGAAAGACATGCAGCAGGTGAGTCTTTCTGAGGAGGGTGTTCCAAAAATGAGGAACCACACTGGAAGCAAGAAGGCTGTCTCTTTGGTGTCCACTGTCTCTGGTGTCATTGTAGCAGAGGCCACCATAAACAAATGTATCGCACAGTCAATTTTGTAACGGGAAGTGAAATGTAAATACAGCCCAGGCTGTATAGTGTACACAGGATTACAATATTTGTTGACTCACAAAAATTACATATAAGCCAACAAGATACCTAAAATAACAAATGTGGCAGAAATTCTAGAAAAACAGATTATTAGTTCACTTTTAACAGTCTGATGAATTTACAAGACACCTGTATATTTTCTAGTCCTTGTGCCCCCCAATTGAATCTGTCTGAGCTAAACCTCTCAGAACACCACTATGACTTATGGTCATAAGTTCTGTCTCTCAAAGTGTTATCTCATACTCCTTCTGAGATTTCTTAGGAATTGTTCATCTTCATCTGTGGATGCTTTTACACTTTGATACAATACTCTGAGGCCCAGTTCACATTTCCTGTTTAAGTGGCTGGATATAATTTTGTTTATGGCTGAAAACATGTTCAGGAAATTGTATGTACTTAAATAAAAGTTTACCATGCCCTGACCACATTATGATTATATGGTGAGCCATACACTTGGCACATCATACAACTGTACAGCATTAAGGAAATAAATCATTGGCCAACCAAACCTCTTGTGGTTTCTTTCTGTTTCCTAAGTGAAATAGCAATAATAATATGCAATCTGTGGTCAAGATCCTGTATGAGAAAATATATCTCCAACACGTAACTACAATATATGGCCTGATGCAATCCCCACTATTCCACCCTTTCATTATGTCAGTCACCCTGCCAAGACAGCAATTTCTGTATCAGTGGAGACTCTGGGAGCAGCAGATGTGCATTCTGCTACTTCCCTTTAGCTGGACACCATGCTACAGGCATCTTCTGGGACCTCACTGGAGTTTTTTGAGGTTCTTTTAAGATGACATTTTTGCTGTGCATCCAGCTAAAGGAAAATATTCAGATGCCCTCAAAGTGATTTTAAATATTCTTTAATATAAACAGAGAACTAATATTATGTTGTGCATTAGTTAAGCCCAAATGAAGCAGCATTCCAAACTCAACTCATCCAGTTGAGTTTTCATTAGTTAGAAAATATATGGCAAGAACTGGAAACGTTTTTGATTAGTAGCTTCATATCCATTTGACACTTATTTGTGAGAGGAGTCTAGAGCAGCTGATTTCTGTAACTACTCTCTGCTGTCTGCCATCCCCCCGCCCCCCACAAGTACCACATGTCCTGGGTTGCTCCATGGCCTTCAAGGCAGTTTTTAAAATTGCCAATGAAGATGTAGAAGCCTCCACTGGTGGTCCCCATTGGTGACAGTTACCTTTCCCTCCTAGTCCAAGAATTATGCTATGTCCAGGGCATCTAAAAACAAACAAACCAGACTTGCCCAGACCAAATTAAACCAAACTGAACCTAATTAATTAAGTAATTAATTAAAATTAACACATGTGCTTGAGTGTGTGTGTGCGTGCATGCACACACACACACACAAAGAAAGAATGACAAGTGCAGGTATTAAAATGAATACCAATAAATAAAGGAAAGCTTCCCAACACAGAAACTGAAATAATATATTTATTGATTATTTTAAATATATATTCTTTCTTACTGTAAAAGCATTTTTTAAAAAATATATAAAATAGAATAAAAATGGGTTGGATCCAGATTTAGGGATGTACAATGGAGCTGATGGAGTGAGTGATTCCTTCTCTCCTTGACAGATCCTCCAGCAACTCCCACTCCCATGATGGTACACACAAGGTTGAAGACTCTGTTTTTGGTGTGGGGACCATAGGAACCAAGTGGAGTGGGGAATCTCCTAAAATCAAGGAGAGGGACATTCCATGAGCATTGTACAGTAGTACTTTCTAAGATTATTTGTAGTGCTCCTCTAAAAATAATAATAATAATTAAGTATTAAGCTTTTCCCCAGTGTACTTGCACACATTGCCTGGCTGTTTGAGGGATATTTCTCCCAAACATATTAGTTTTATGGCATACATTAAATCTCATTGCTTTGCTTTGCTTTGCTTTGTTTTTCTTCATTGCATCAACATTCCTAAATACCCAAAAGACACCATATCCCATCTGATCTTGCAAGCCAAGACAGGTCAGCTGTGGTTACTCCTTGAATGGGAGACCACCAATGAATGCCAGGTGCTGTACACTATATTTCAGAGCAAAACCATCTAAGAATTCCTTGTCCAAGAAAACCCTGTAAAATTCATGGGGCCACATAAGCTGACAAGTTACTTTTGGGTGGACATCTAACATTCCACACACACCCAACATTTCTTCATCATTTTCCATTGTACACCAATATTTTGTCATTTTCTGGATGTACTACTTGAGTTGCTGAACCCCATGCCTCAAATAAGTTTAGACAAACATTCTGTACAAATTTACAAATCTAATTACACATTGTGAGGACACTGAGCTTTAACACCATTTACTATAATAGCTTCATAGGTGCCTTACAGGATGTTAGCCATATGTACAGTGTCCAAAAATTATCTTTACAATTTCAGTTCTACATAGAATTGAAATTGTAAAGATAACTTTCGGACACTCTGCATATGTGTTAGCTAGACTTATGTCTTTGTAACTGTTTGGTATTCCAATTTATACTTGTGTCACTATTGCCATGATTATAAATGCCCCCCCCCCGCCCCAAAAATACTCACCTTAAAAGCTAGGTGGCTACACTGAGGGGTAGAGTTCTTTAGCACTGTTGTGTGGGTCAATGAAGGATGGTATGTCCAAATTGCCTCCCACCAGCAAGTGGGGATGAGCAGAATGAGCAGAAGCAGGAACTACCAAAAAGAAAAAGCAACGAAAAAGCTAGATAACCTTTGGTTGCACAGTTGGCGAAAGAAAAGGAATGTCAATCTGTGGTTTCAAACTGTGGTTCTTGTTCTTCTTTCCTCTTTGCTTCCTTTATTTATCTCTGTCACGATCAATGTGGAAATGCTTTCATACAAGGCCTTTTTTATTAAAAGGTTCCTAAGTATTTAATCAAAGTTACATTGATCATTGCTCAGCTGGTGTTTATAGTGTTTATGTAACTTGAAGACACTTGGCTGTGAGATCAGAGTGACAAAGTGGAAAATTAATTGCTCTTGTACTCTACTCTGGCATGCAATTTATCCTGCAGCAAAAGAAGTGTCAAAGTATAGGAATATTTTAAAGGTTTTTTTTTAATTGTTAATGTTATTATTTATTGTGATCTGCTAGGAGTTTAGATTCTTTCTACACTCCATTTTTATAAAGTAACTTACTACAGATGCTGCATTTCACAACAATACAGGAAAATAATTTTTCAACCCTCATGTGGTTTTTAGATCAGAGTGACATCTCCTCAAAGAAAAGATATGATAATCATATTAAAGTCTCAAAGTCCATTCCACTCCATCCTTGAGCAGAGATGGGCAAAATATTGTCTGTGGGGCTCCATGTGGCCTCTACCCATGCAGCCCCTCAGCCCCTAAGTTTCCCCTACCCCTAAAGAAGCATGTCACTGGCATGTGGCAATGCAGGTTCCTTCTGTTATGGTTTGTGGCTGAAAACTGGTAGCAAACCACCATAGTTGGATCCATGAGGATCACAACTACAGCTGGAGACACTCCCATCTCACCTCACATCAAGAAGCAGGAATTGGAGGCAATTGCAACCAAAGCCTCTACTGGCCAGCTCTATGAGTTGATTACTTCCTGAATGTATGGTTCTGAGAGGCTTTAGAGCCAGGCTGTGAGGCTGCTGCCCCATTGTGACTTGCAGTGACCCTAAGGCAAACTTACAACGGGGTTTTCTTGGCAAGATTTGTTAAGAGTGGGTTTACGCTCTATTGTTAAGAGAGTACAGTTTGCCCAAGGTCAGCCTAGTGAATATTTCAAGCCTGGTTTCCCAGAGTCCAAGTACAACGCTCAGATTACTACACCACACTGCTTCTTATAAATAAAAATAAAATAAGTGTCACTACTCTAGTTTTTTTTAGGGGGGCAAGTCTCTTTTTGCTACTCCCTTCCTGAATTTAAGAGATTGTGACTTGACCAACATCATGGAGAGGGTTCTCATGCATGAATTGAACCTGGGTTTTCCAGAGTCCTAGATGAATCCAAAAGTACTGAACCACAATGGCTCTTGAAATTGATGCAAAACCTGAAACTATTATCACAGTGATAATAATGTTCCACCTATTAAGCCAGTGAAACAACTCACAATAAAAATCAATGAAGTAACTAATTAATCATTGCATCATTGCTGGTTATAAAGCTGAGTCCTACAAGATTTCATAATCCTTAATAAAAGTTGTTTCTGTTATGAAAGGAAGGACTCTTTAAATTTCACAGCATCTTTCTCTTGACAAATAGAAGGGTTCCTAAGAGAAGTTCAGACTCACCTGAATGATTAAGCTTGATTAGGCACTGAGTGTGTAAAGCAAAGAAAAATGAATAGTCTTGTTATTCATAGAGAGCAATATGGGGGTGTAGGAGGCTTTATCTATTGTACAAGTCAGGCTATAATCTATATGATTTATTTATTTTGTAAATTCTTATAGGCTCATATAAACAAGCCAAATGCAATGCAAAGTGTAATTCAGCAACAATATACCCCTAGTTGCCTGAACAAATTTCAAGTCCTCAGGTTTGCATCTAGGTTTTATGGGGGCACAGGTCTACCCTGTTCCCTTACAGTCTTTGAGACATATTGTTCTCATACTTCTAACAGAACTAAAGAACTAGCCCCTGAGATTTTAAAAACAGCTATTGAGATTACGTATGTATCCAATAAAGGATTTAAAGTTGTATGGGAAGCTGAACTTGGAGTAAAGATCAGTGAAAATAAATGGATTAGGATTTCACGATCTGTCCCAAATACACTGCAGCCTGCAGCTGTAAAGGAGGTCACTATTAAGGCAATACATTGTTGGTATTTGTGCTCCTGAAGGCCACACAGGATCAATAGCCATGGGGAACTTCACATGCACCAAGTGCAAGTTGGTAGCCTTCTTGAAGGAGAAAGTCCAGCAGCTGGATGCCCAGGTAGCTACACTTCAACATATTAGGGAGCAAGAGGTTTTCCTGGATAGAATGGAATGAATGGTCTTGGGTAGGGACCACACAGAGGAAGTTGCTGGGGTCACTTCACAACCACAGGAGGTAGACAGCTGGAGCAATGTCACATACAGAAATAGGGAAATGAGGGATCATTCTGGGAGCTTGCAGCTACAGAATCAATTTGAAGCTCTTTCCCTTATCAATGAGGATGAGAAAGAGCAGCATGGACAAACTTCAGTGACAGAGCAGGGGAGCCTGAGAGTACCTCCAAAGGTAATAGTCATTGCTAAGCCACAGAGAAGGCAGGTGGTGGTGGTGGGGGACTCCTTGCTGAGGGGTACAGAAGCAGTGATTTGTGGGCTTGACAAGATGTCTTGAGAGGTGTGTTGTCTCCTTGGGGCAAAGATCCATGATATGACAGAAAGGCTGAAAATACTTGTCAAGTCTCCTGATCATTATTCCTTCCCTTTAGTCCAGGTGGGAACCAATGGTACTGCAACCAAAGCCTTTATAATATCAGAAGGGATTATGAAACTCTAGGGATGAAGCTGAAAGAGATGGATGCACAGGTTATCATCTCATCTCTTCTGCCAGTTGAAGGGCATGGTCCAGGAAGGGACAGGAAAATAGTGAATGTAAACAACTGGCTCCACAGATGGTGCTGCTGAGAACGATTTGTTGCCTTGGATCATGGGCTGTGGTTCTATGAGGGGGGACCTCTGGCAAGGGATGGGCGCACCTCATGCCAGTTGGCAGAAATGTTTTTGCCAATAGTCTGAAAATTTTAATCAGGAGTCCGGGTCCTAGTCTCTGGAGCAGCAGAAAACAAGCTTGCTCCCTCCTCAATAGGACATCCCTTCAAGTATTTAAACAGGGCTATCATATCACCCCTTAACCTTCTCTTCTCCAGACGAAACATTCCCAGCTCCCTGAGTCGTTCCTCATAGGACCCTTCACCATTTTGGTCGCCCTCCTTTGGACACACTCCAGTTTCTCAATGTCTTTTTTGAATTGTGGTGTGCAGAACTGGACACAGTATTCCAGATGGGGCCTGACCAAAGCAGAATACAGTGGCACTATTACTTCCCTTGATCTAGACACTATAACTTTATTGACGCAGTCTATAATCGCATTGGCTTTGTTAGCTGCCACATCGCGCTGTTGACTCATGTTCAATTTGTGGTCTACTTGGACTCCCAGATCCCTTTCACACATAGCATCATTCAGCCAGGTGTCCCCCATCCTATATCTGTGCATTTCATTTTTCTACCCTAAGTGCAGTACCTTAATTTCTCCGTGTTGAAATTCATTTTGTTAGCTTTGGCCCAGCTTTCTAATCTATTAAGGTAATTCTGAAGTTTGATCCTGCCCTCAGGGGTATTAGCTACTCCTCCTAATTTGGTGTCATCAACAAATTTGATAAGTATACCCGCAAATCTGTCATTCAAGTCATTGATAAAGATGTTGAATAGCACTGGGCCCAGGACAGATCCCTGTGGGACCCCACTGGCCACTTCTCTCCAGGATGAAAAGGAGCCATTGTTGAGCACCCTTTGGGTTCGGCCGGTCAACCAATTACAAATCCATGTATCCGTTACATTGTCTAGCCAACATTTCACTAACTTGTTTGCAAGAATGTCATGGGGAACCCTGTCAAAATCCTTACTGAACCCTTACTGAAATCAAGATATACTATATCCCAGTGCTGGTGAACCAATGGCACGTGTGCCAGAAGTGGCACTCAGAGCCCTCTCTGTGGGCACACATGCTATCACCCTAGCACAGAGTTTGCCAGAGTTTCTTACTAGAAAGCCAGAGGGACGTGGCACTTTGCAATAAATAAGTGGGGTCCGGATTGCAGTTTGGGCACTCGGTCTGTAAAATAGCATTCCCTTCATCTAACAAGCTGTTAATTTTATGGAAAAAAAGAGATTAGATTTGATTGGCATGACTATTTCTCTGAAACCTCATCCCACCAGGTTTCAGAGAGGGAAATAAGCAAGATGAACTTGAACTCCTAGCACAATAAAGTAAATATGATATAATAGCCATCACTGAAACCTGGGGGGGGGGGGATCAGTCTAATGATTGGAATGGAGGAATAGAGGGGTATAATCATTAAAGAGAAATATTCCAAACAGGAAAGGAAGAGGAATAGCATTATATGTCAGGCATATTTACACCAGTGAAGAGATCCAGGACATCAGTCCTGGAATTAAGGTGGAAAGCATCTGGATAAA
The DNA here is from genome assembly GCF_019175285.1 of Sceloporus undulatus. Lineage (NCBI taxonomy): Eukaryota > Metazoa > Chordata > Lepidosauria > Squamata > Phrynosomatidae > Sceloporus > Sceloporus undulatus. The sequence goes on along the minus strand of NC_056523.1, from coordinate 88,624,280 downwards.
AATTAAAGGGAGGGGGGAAGGGATGTTATTCTGGGAGTCTACTACAGACCCCCAAGTCAGATGGAGGAATTGGACGATGCCTTTCTAGAACAGATGACTACACACTCAGAAAGGAGAGATGTACTAGTGATGAGTGACTTCAAATATCCTGATATTTGCTGGAAGTCAGACTCAGCCAAATTCTCAAGGTCTAGCAAATTCCTCACTTGCCTTGAAGACAATTTCATTCTCCAAAAGGTGGAAGAGGCAACAAGAGGGTCAGCTATTTTAGATCTGATCCTAATGAACAAGGATGACTTGGTTAATGGGGTGCAAGTGGTGGGATCATTAGGTCGAAGTGACCATGTTTTCGTGGAGTTTGTGATACAGTGGAAAGGAGAAGCCAGACATAGTCCGACACGCATTCTAGACTTTAAGGCAGTGGATTTCAGTAAATTTAGGGGCCATTCCCACTGACAAAAATAATCCATGTCAAACCGTATTCTTCTCTGCCGGCCGGTCTCCTTCCCTGTTCTCCTCCCTGGTAGGCCTACATTTGAAGGAGGCAAGGGTGGAAGGAGAGAGGCAGGCCTGGAAGATGGAGGACAACTTCTCCGTTACCCACGGTGTGTGCACGTGTGCCTCTGTCCTTCAAGCCCCCTGACAGTCGCTGCCACCGCAGGGCCAGGAAGAAGACATCTTTTGTGGAGGAGGAGGAGGAGGACCGGAGGGCAGTGAGCCCTGACAGCCACCGCTGCCACTGCAGCCATCTCCGAGCCCTGCAAAGCCACCAGGCCACCAGGTTGGCAAGTGGAGGGAGCAGGAGGAAGAGGAGGAGGAGGAGGAGGAAAGAAAGAGGGAAGGATGGAAGGGAGGGGTATGGCCGGGAGGATGGAGGGAGGGAGCCATAGCTGGGGCAGAGACGGGCTGCCAGGGCTCAAATAAATCGATTCAGCCCAAAAAGTAGCAGAAAACCCCTGCGTCTTTTTGATGCAGGTTAAATAGGAGAAAACCTTAACCCTCCTTGCCAAATCAATTACAAATCGATTCCCAAGTGGGAACGATACTGGTTTAAACCAGATCATGATTCCACATGATCCAATTTATACCTCTTTGGGAATGACCCCTTAGAGAAGTACTGGGGGTCATTCAATGGTCAGGAATACTAAAAGAGAAGGGAGTTTCTCAAAAGGGAGATACTGAAGACACAATTTAAAACAGTTCCATTGCGGAAGAAAAATGGGAGGCGTCTCAAGAAACGAGGATGGATGACTAAGGAACTTTCAACTGAGCTACATTTTAAACGAAAAATGTATAAGAAATGGAAAACAGGGGAAATCACGAAAAAGCAATTCAAACAAATAGCAAGCATGTGTAGGGGTAAAGTCAGAAAAGCTGGAACACAGAATGAACTCAGGCTTGCTAGAGAGGTTAAGAACAATAAAAAGGGCTTTTTGGGTATGTATGCAGCAAAAAACAGAATAAGGAAATGGTAGGGCCACTGCACAGAGAAGATGGCAAAATGCTAATAGGGGACAGAGAAAAGGCAGAATTACTCACCTTCTTTGCCTCAGTGTTCTCAGAAAAGGTAAAGGGGCTCAACCTGAGGATAATGGAGCAGAGGACAGAATAGGGGAAATTCAGTACAGAATAAGTAAAGAGATAGTACAGGAATACCTGGTTAATCTAAATGAATATAAGTCTCCAGGACCTGATGAATTACATCCTAGAGTATTAAACGAACTGGCAAATATAATATTGGAGCCATAATAATCTTTGAGACCTCCTGGAGAACAGGAGAAGTCCCAGCAAACTGGAGGAGGGCAAATATTGTCCCCATCTTCAAAAAGGGGGAAAAAGAGGATCCCAACAATTATCATCCAGACATCAATACCAAGAAAGTTTCTAGAGTAGATAATTAAACAGAGAATCCATGAACATTTAGAAAAGAAAAAAAAGTCAACACGGCTTTCAGAGAAACAAGTCATGCCAGACAAAATATCTCTTTTTTTGATAAAATTACCAGTTTGGTAGATGAAGGGAATGCTTTGGATATAGCATATCTTGATTTTAGTAAGGCCTTTCACAAGATTCCCCATGACATTCTTGCAAACAAGCTTGTAAAATGTTGGCTAGACAAGGAAACTGTTAAATGTATTTGTAATTGGTTGACTGGCCCAACCCAAAGGGTGCTCAGCCATGGCTCCTTTTCATCCTGGAGAGAAGTGACCAGTGGGATGCCACAGGATTCTGTCCTGGGCCCAATGCTGTTCAACATGTTTATCAATAAGTTGGATGACAGAATTGGGGGTATACTTATCAAATTTACAGATGACACCAAATTAGGAAGAGTAGCTAACACCCCAAAGTACAAGATCAAAATTCAAAATGACCTGAATAGACTTGAAACCTGAACCAAAGCTAACAAAATGAGATTCAACATGGACTTCTACTGCACTTAGAATGAAAAAATGAAATGCACAGATATAAGATGGGAGACACCTGGCTGAATGAAACTACGTGTGAAAGGAATATGGGAGTCCTAGTAGAGCACAAGTTGAACATCAGTCAACAGTGCGATGCAGCAACTATAGTGTCTAGATCAAGGGAAGTAATAGTGCCACTCTATTCTGCTTTGGTCAGGCCCCAACTGGAATACTGTGTCCAGTTCTGGGCACCACAATTCAAAAAGGACATTGAGAAACTGGAGCGTGTCCAAAGGAGGGCGACTAAAAGGGTTTGGAAACCATGCCCTATGAGGAATGATTCAGGGAGGTGGGGATGTTTCGCCTGGAGAAGAGAAGGTTAAGGGGTGATATGATTCCCCTGCCTAAATATTTGAAGGGATGTCATATTGAGGAGGGAGCATGCTTGTTTTCTGCTGCTCCAGAGAACAGGACCCAAAATGATGGATGCAAGCTACAGAAAAGGGGATTCCAGCTTAATGTTAGGAGGGATTTCCTGACAGTAAGGGCTGTTCAACAGCAGAACACACTCCCTGTAGTGGAGTGGAGTGGAGTGGAGCCACCTTCCTTAGAGGGCTTTAAGCAGAGGCTGGATGGCCATCAGTTGATGATGCTTTAATGGAGAGTTTCTGCATGGGGTTGGACTGGATGGTCCTTGTGGTCGCTTTCAACTCTGTGATTCTATGATTCATAGGGAAAGAAATCCATACTTCTCCATACAGCATTTGAAGGCAAAGGTAAAGGTATTCCCCGGTTGTCAAGTGATGTCCAACCTTAGGGGAGGTACTCATTTCCATTACTAAGCCAATGAGCCAGTGTTGTCAGAGACTACTCTGTGATCATATGGCCAGCATGATTTCACAGAACGCTGTTTACTTTCCCACCAGAGTTGTACCAATTTATCTACTTGCATTTGCATGCTTTCAACCTGCTAGGTTAGCATAAACTGGGACTAGTAATGGGAGCTCACACCATCATGCGGCACCTGGGCCTCGAACTGCCAACCTGCCGATCTTGCAATCCACAGAGTTGGTGTCTTAACCACTTGAACCACCACATCGCCATATAGCATTTAGATATCATTAAAACATATGATGTGCTGTACTCCTATCTTTTATCTTCATGATTATGTATTCAATGCATTTTAAATTTCGTTTTTTAAAAAAAGTTTTTTAAGGGTACCTTAATAATACTGATAATTACTGAAATGAGACTGAGAATAATTAAGAAAGGAAGGATTGGATGCCTCCTCGCTATGTGTCTTTGTTCCCAGTCCAGACTTCTCACACTTACTTTTGAATTAAAGGAAGACCAATACTAGCAACTATGGGGCTCTACAGACTTTGTGCCTGTAGGCATGGTGAGGAGTGAGTGACCGGATGCTCTGAGCCCTTATCGTGCCACCAGGGCACCATATTGGCATGTGCCCGTTTACACGGCACACAACAGGATGATGTGCACAAGGGGAGTCATCATGATGTGCAAGCATGTCTATGGTGCCCCTTCTGGGGTGCAAAAAGAACCCACCAGAAGTTTCAGGTCCCCCCGGAGGCCGTGGTGTGTGGTTGTTAACCGCCCGGATTGGTTTGCAAAAATAAGCAGCATTTTACTGCCTGTCTGAAGAGGCCCTGTGTCTTACAAATCTAAGGTATCACATACTTTGACTCCAGCAAACTTCTTGGATTAGACAGTTAATTTTATTGTCCTTCTTCTGCTAACTTCTTCCCAGAAAGGCTAGGATGCAGTTGTTTTTCCCCAAACAGGTCACTTCTCCTAGAACAACTTGGTTTATTCTCACTGTTTGGATTGTGCCATTCCCCCCTCCTTTTGGGAGAGAGAGAGAGAGAGAGAGAGAGAGACTTCCTTGTCATGCATAATGAATCACACTGCAGTAAACTGCCAAACTCATGCATAATATGACTCCATCTTATGAAATAATAACAACCTGTCATTCTAAATCATTGACAACAAGGGTCAGTCTAGCTGATGTCAGTTTGTGTCCACAGTCAGTGAGTTTTTTAGTGGTATGAATGTCCATGGAGACTTAGCTGTTCAGAAATAAAGAACCACCTGGCTCATATCCTGGCTTGGGGATAAGTAATTTGTTGTTGTTGTTGTGTTCCTTCAAGTTAACTTTGACTTATGGTAACCCTGACAAAGGGTTTTCTTGACAAAATTTATTCAGAAGAGGTATTGCCATTGCCCTCCTCTAAGGATGAGAATGTGACTTGTCCAAAGTCACACCAGTGGGCTTCATGGCTGCGCAGCATTTTAAATCCTTGTATCCTGGAGTCCTAGTCAAGTACTCAAGCCACTACATAATACTAGCTCTGAATAAGTAGTGCCACGTCCCAGATAAATACTAATTCCCTCAACACCCAAAAATCTTCCTTGTCACCATCTTAACCCATTTATAGATCCAAGAAAGTTACTTTGAAGAAGACTGGATAAAATGACATGTCAAACCACCCCAGAGCTGCTGAGTTAGGTGATCTCAGAAAGTCATTGTGTTTATGCTTCTTAAAAGTAACCTTCCAACAGCAGTTGCAGTCCCAGGCTCTTCATTTTAAATAAAATGGCTGAAGAATGGCTGAAAGTTGGCTAAAATGCTGAAGCTACTACCAAAATGAAGTAGTTGGGCTTGATGTGCCCCCCCCCCCTCAAAATATCCCCAACCACCATCCAGCTGATTTTGGGGTAAAACCAATACCTAAAATATCATGTCACTTCCAGAATGGAGGAATCATGAATGTGCAGACTGCTGGAGATGCACAGGAGGAGGCCCTGCCATGTAAAGTTGCTCACCCCTGATTTAGAAAACTTATCTGGCTGTTGTAAAGAACTCCAACGATATCATAGGGTCAAACAGCTATGGCCCTTTCTGAAATCCAGTGTGCTATATAACAATGATCCAATGGATATAAGTAGATCCTAGAAAACTGCATTTTCTAATAACTGCTGAGGCCTTGCAACCTGGTGCATTGTGAAATAAATGCTTCCTTCCCATAACTGCTACCTTGCAGGAAACTGTAGGTGAAAGTGAAGGGGGGCATTAAATACTGAGCCTATGGAAACTACAATTCATGATTCCTCAACAACAACAAAATGGCCATTGGATTTGAAGTTAAGAAGTAATCTTGCCCTGCTCAAGATGAATACTCATTTTCCAAGGTTTGGTTGTTTTGCTTTATACAAAATTCACATTTTTTTTACAGGACAAGTTTGTTCCATCCTGTTTCCATATTTGTTTGGGGATGTTTATTGTAAAAATGCAGGCAATTTTTAGATACATTTCTGCAAGCAATTCCCTCCAGATGCAATGTTTTTCAAGCACTTTGCTTTAATAGATGTCATTTTATATCTGATTTTCCCAGAGATCAGCACTGTAAAATTCAGAGAAGTGTGGTAACTGAAGGATAACTGTGTTTTGGTATGTGTAATGAATGTACTCATTTCTGTATTAGTGTGGGAAATGTGGATTAGGTCAATTCGCATAAAAATTGAACCAAATGAATGTTCTTTCCATTTTTATTCGTATGAGAAAAAGGCCACATTATACAAGAAAATACAGGAAAACTCAGAGATCAAGAAGATTGAGGAGTTCTACAGACCACCCCAAAAGGGCAGCCTGCAGCCACCTCTTTTCGCACCGGACCAGGGCCATGGCAACCTCATGCCACGGTTCTGATCTGGCCTTCCAAGGGCAGAAAAAGCGCTCCTTTTTGCTCCCTCAAAATGGTGGCATAGCCATGGAGGTGTGGCTATATGGCACCCCTTCAGCAGAATCATTTACTTTTCATCACTTTCCTTGTTAGTAACATTTAAGTACAGAGCAGTCATGGCCAGTGGTAACCATGTCAGTGAGTTAGTGATTCAGCGTATCTGCTCTGGGTTTTAGTTTCAACTTTAGAAGAGCTACCCAAGATAGTTAACTGTCTCCCCAAAATAGGATAAGCACCTTAGCTAGTTCCTTGGAAGCTCAGACTCAATACCAGAGAAAATCCACTGTCCCACTGACAGATTTGCCAGTGGCTCTGAGAGATTGGACTGGATTTTTCAAAGGAACATCAGAGGTAGTAGCCATTGGTGCCTGCTAAGGAAGAGAGGTAATAATAATAATAATTTATAACACCCGTTTCACCAAAGGATGGAACATCAGACATATATTATCGAAAATGAAACAATAAAAAACAATACTATAAAATGCTAAAACACTAAAATAATATACTAATATACGAAATCCTGATATACTAATATACTAAAAAAAATATGTTTGAAATTCTTTTGAAAAAAAGATGGAAGCAGGCAGAGGTTCTTTACTGATGAAACAAGCAAAAGGTAGGACACAATTTTGACTTCCATAAATATCATACAGTGTGAAGAGATGGGTTAGCTCCCAGTCCACTCAATCTGACTACATGACAGAAAAAGAAACCCAACACAAGCATAGAATCATAGAATCATAGAGTTGGAAGAGACCGCAAGGGCTATCCAGTCCAACCCCCTGCCATGCAGGAAATCTCAATCAAAGCATCCCCAACAGATGGCCATCCAGCCTCTGTTTAAAGACCTCCAAGAAGGGAGACTCCATTACACTCCGAGGGAGTTTGTTTCACTGTCGAACAGCCCTTACTGTCAGGAAGTTCCTCCTAATGTTGAGGTGGAACCCGTTGGTTTGAGAGAAAGCAGCCAACCACTTATAAGAATTTTAACAAAATGTTGTAGGCTGAACAATTTCAGAGAAACATATAATAAGAGTACAATAAAACAGGTGGTAGTTGGCAGGGAAGACTGAGAAAGATGAAGACAGCACAAAATTCTAAAGGAATAAAGAAGTAAATATTGTGTGATAAAAGAAAGAAGAAAAAGGAACTGACTTATGTTCAGAGACCCACAATTGTTCAAAATTAAAAAGGATACAGCTTTAAGCAAGAAACAGCATATATGAAAGAAAGAGTAGACACAAAAATTTGGTGAGGAAAACTGAAATACATACTGATAAGGAAGTATGTATGTAGGGGGAAGAATTTAGAAAGTTAACAAATTAACAACAAAAAAATCCTCTCCTCCTCAACAAAGAAACAAACAAAAAAAATGAAAAAGGAAGTAATAGTATTCAATATATGCAAACATATTATTAATGATAAAATAAAATAGAGTTTAGAAATCATTCAGTAGAAAGAAGTGACATTGTTCACTGTAAAATAACAATTACAACGTGATTTAGCTTTACAGTGGGCACTGGCGTTTGGCTCATGGATCATCACTAGATACCAAAATCTATAGATGCTCAAGTCCCATTAAATACAATGGTATAGTAAAATGGTATGCCTTATATAAAATGGCAAAAATCAAAGTTTGCTTTATGGAATGTATATATTTTTAAAATATTTTCAATCCGTAGATGCTTGAATCCATGGATAAAGAATTTGTGGATATGGTGAACACTGTATCTTCATTACTGGCAAAAGAAATTAATTACAAGTAGCTGGTTAAAATATGAAGATTGTAAGACCATCCTTTTATGGAAGTGATAGCCTGATTGTGAGATTTATACTTTAGACCAATTCATAGATCCAGATCAAGAGTTTTTGCCATTCTCAGTATTTCAAGTCTACCCTCAGGTGCACTATGGCAATATTTACAATAACAACATATTTTGGACCATGGATAATAAGCTCAGAATGCCTCAACAACTCCTGTTGTGCTGGATGTATTAATTATCCTCAGAGAAACTGAACCCAGCAAGGACAGTTTATCCATGTTTATTGGAAAGCACTAAATTTGATGTTAATGAAGTTATAAGAGTACGTAGAGAGATTTTGTAGCACCTTTGAGTCTAACTGAAATAAAGAAGTTGGTAGCATAAGCTTTTGTAGACTTCAGTCTACTTCCTCAAATACATATAGCATCTATAGTTATACAGTATGCATATATTCATAATGTATAGGCATATGCATCTGAGGAAGTAGACTGAAGTCTACGAAAGTTCATGCTGCCAATTTCTTTATTTCAATTAGACTCAAAGGTGCTACAAGATCTCTCTGCAAACTGATTCTACAGACCAACATGGCTATATCTTTGAAGTTATAACAGTTAGATTGACCAGTAAAAACAATCAATGGCAAATTGCCCTAGCTCCAGCATCTAAAATTGCTTTAGACTTAAATGAATGTTTGAGCCAGAAGAAAAAAGAAGGAAAGGAAAGAAGCAAAGAAGCAAAGAAGGAAAGGGAAAATTTTGCTTATGTTGGATCCAATTATGCTTTTATAGAAAGCAACTGTCTACTCTGACAACATGTTCGCAGTATAATAACAAATAACATATTTTTGTTGCTTATGATATGCTTATTATATGATCACCTCTCTCCAGTTGTATGAATTGCAAATTATTAATTTCATTTTAGAAAAGATGTTGCTATTTGAAGACACAATTTTAAATGTGTAGTTGTAAATTGTATTCTTGCAACTTGGAATTTCTTTGGTGGTCAGCATGTTTACATACTGCATGCTTTTACTGTTGATAAAATATTTCCATTTGCAAGGCTGGAAAAATAAAACAATCACTATCCATCAATCAATGAGCAGCAGATATTACTGTTGTACTTTTTTAACATCTCTTTTAACCTCCCTATGGAAGGACATACAAGTGTCTCTTGGACAAATCATGTTGAGTTAATTTTACACATCCTCTTTTAAACAACCTGATATTTAGTTTCTTTTTCACTGGTTTATTTGATGTTTGCAAACACATTAAAACACATTAATAGGGTTCCAGATTCCAGATGGTGATGCTTAAGGGCAGCTGCTGCTCTAAAAGGTGTTGGTAATAACCTTTAAAGCTATTCATGGTTTGGGTCCAGTTTACTTGCAGCAACTCCTCCTTCCATATAACCCACCCCACACACTCAGGTCCCCTGGGAAGAATTTGCTGCAGCCAATGAAAACCAGGCTGGCTGCAGTTACCCAGAGGACCTTCTCATCTGCCAGAAGAGATCCGACATATCGCCAATATTGACGGCTTCAAAAAAGCTGTCAAGACAAATCTCTTCTGGCAGGCCTTCCCTGATTGATCGACCCAGCTCCACAGATATGGATGCCCAACGTCTGCCCAAGATATCTCTCCCCAGTTGTGACTATTTTAATCTGATTTTAACTGTTTTATAATGCTTTTTCTTTTTCTTTTTCTTTTTGTAATTATTGGATTAGTTTAAGGATGGGAGATAAGGGGGTTTATGTATTGATTTATGTTTGTATTTATGTATTTTATTTATGCATCTTAGGCTGTAACCCGCCTCTATCCTTTTGGAGAGACGGGATATAAATTAAACTTATTATTGTTATTATTATTATTATTATTAAGAGAGAAAGCAATATAAAACATACCTCACTATTTATGAAAAAAGGACACCAAAAAAGAAAAATAGATTGTGGGTTTGTAACAAGAAACAAGTAACAAAACCAGCTGGGTTGACTTGCTGTATACTACCCGATAACATCACTTTAAGCATATGAACTCAAATGTAGTGATGATTTCAGTATAATCTACACAGAACCCATTTAATTTCTATTAAGAAGTTAGCCCTATTGTCCTCAGTGAGACTTATTCCAAATATACATGGGTAGGATTGTTTGTATATGTGTGAAAAACTTTTTTTTTTTTTTTCAAAAAACACCATTTGGCAGAATTTTTTTTTTTTTGGGGGGGGGGCAAAAAGGCCCTGAAATAAAAACAAAAATCAGAAATTGTCAGAATCTCTTGCAAGAATTAATAAAGAAAGAATTATATAAGCAAAAAATGCATCCCTCTTAATGTTATGAGAACTGCAGCCATAAATGTTACTGATATATATTCATTAAACTAAAATGTCATTGTCCACTTTAGTAAAGTGGTGAGGTTCTTACAATTTTTTTGTCTTAGTGTATACATTGTTTTACAGCATTTTGTTTACAATTATAATGGGATATCGTCAAATATATTTGTTAGATTTATAATTCTCCAACTTCTCTTTTATCCTTACAATATTTTTGTGAAGTGGATTAAAATGAGATATATATATAGTCATCAAGTGAAGTTAATAGCTCAGGACAGATTTGAACCTGGATCTCCTCAGTTATATTCTTATTATATTATATCAGTTACTTATGAGCACTTCTGTTGCCCTCAGTAGTAGCTTACCACTAAATCCTTTCTTCCATTCTAAAAATGTATGTGTGTGTGAATGAAAATCTTATCACGAAGTCATGGATTATAGATATCTGGTGAAGTTTATAAGGTAACTTTCAGGTTGTCTGTGCCTGTCCTGGCCCTGGGTCCTGGGGTCAACATGGGGATGGTTATCTGAAGCGGGACAAAACTGACCCATGGACCAAACTAGGTGAGCACTGGGGACAAGATAGCACATGCTGATCTGCACCGGGGGCCCCCAAAAGTATTGCAAACTATACTGTTTCCCATTATATTTGTGTACAACATTTAAATTTTAAGAAAGGGCAAAAGGACAATTAAAATCACCACCCTTTGCAGACAGTTTTTTCCCCAGATAGGCATATATTGTGTAAAGATGGTTTCAAAAATCCTACTTTTGTGTGCCATACAATAGTATCACAAAATAAAGTATCCTGTTCAGTCATGGGCAGTGAGACTGTGGATGCATCTGCATGCTAGCAATAATGCAGTTTGCCACCATTTTAAGTGCTGTAGCTCCATCCTATGGTACCCTGGGATTTTTAGTTTTATGGCATCTTTAACCTTCTCTGCCAAAGTCAAACTGCATTATTTATACAATGTAGGGTGCACCCTTGGAGGCCTAAACTCAGTGTAATTCTAGCAGATGTCTGACATTATGCCATGACATTCTTGCCTTTTACTTCTCCTCCAGCTCTCCACATCACCTGAAAGCCTGCTCTAAAGGGATTCTTAACTGTCTGCAGAGCAGTCTTTTGAGCACAAACAGGGGCTGCCACCAGAGAGAGGAAAGTTTGTTGCTCCCCAGCTCCCCATACAGTTTCATTTGTGGAATGATCCCATAGAATCATGCCTCAAATGATGAATGCTTTCCTTGCAGCTTCAGCTTGGACACAAATGATGACACAGAATGGATGGGCTTCCAGGATCACTCATCAACCATGTGGCCAATATAGTACTAGTAACTCAGGATCTTGAGTACCCTCCTACCACAGCTTTTTCCTTCTTCAAACCAGTGCATATTACTTTCAAGAAGTAATTATTTATACTTTTCTTTCCAAGCCCTCAAATGTAATTAGTTGCTTTCACAAATGCATTTGACAACTAATATGTGGCCTTCTTACTACTTAATAGTAAGTAAAAACTACCTTAAAAGTAATTAAACTCTGAAAGTTTTTCATTTGCTAACATGTAATGTTCATCTTTCAGAAACATGTAGCATTTATCTTCCATTGATTATATCAATGAGATCACAGCTCCATAACTGTGAAAGTCATTCAAATTATATCAACAAAGCAAAAGAACTGATGCTATCCCTAGTTAAGTCACAATAATAATAAAATGGAGTAATGACTTTAGAGGAATGAAATTAAATACAATTAACAGTTATTTGTAAATAATAACTTCTATGCACTGAGTCAGTTACCGTGAAGTTCTCTGGCAATGGGGCCAGGATTATTTTTATTGTCTGTTTACCTGTGCTACTATGACATTAAAATAAATATACACCATTCCATGCAGGTGAGTACTGACAAGTAAATTATAGCAAAAGATGTATCAAAAGTATAGCACAGGGGAAAAAATAAATAAATAGTTTGTCAGCAACTTGCAGTTCCAAATAATAGAATGTAATTCAAATGCAAAGGTTAGCAGTATCTACTTTGCAAGGTAATTCTTGGAATCTATGTGAAATACAGAGAAAGCTTATCTCTTTGAGAACAGAAGACGATAAAAACACAATTGCCAGAATGGAATAAAATTAGAGTTGATTGCCATAGTGACAAAATAATTACATTGATCAAATATGGTACATAAAATCCTTGTATGCTACATTAATGATAAAGATATCTAAAGTAAACAAGAGGAACTAGATTATTTTCTGCCTGTACACTCTCTCATCTCAGTGAGTGAGGATAAAGTACATATTATTAAAAGTTGTGTTTTTCTCCCCATGCCCCCAGCACCCATTATAGAAATCTAAAGACAGAATAAATCTGGACGAGCTTTTGAACTGGAGCAAAGCAAGCAGCTGGGAGAAGCCTGTTTAATTCACCTATCAGTCACTTCTTTGTTCCTGTGTTCATCACCCCAAAATGGCAGCATCCCACAAAAGAAGGTATATTAGGAAAACCTTTGTGGTGGTGAGAGCTGTTCAACAGTGAAATACATTGCCTCAGTGTGTGGTGGATTCTCCTTCTTTGGAAGTTTTTAAAGGAGAGACTGGATGGCCATCTGTCAGAAGTTTTTTGACTGCGTATTCCTGCATGGCAGGAAGTTGGACTGGATGGCCCTTGAAGTCTCTTCCAACTCTCTGTTTTTTGTTTTTTTTAATTCTATGTAAAGATAAGTCTGCTGTATTGACATTTCCATTAACACACAAGGGTTAGCAATGCAGCAGGTCAGAGCTGAGTATAACTGGAATATAATTTTGCTGAAACTTCAACTTCAGAATTTTTTTTGTACCATGAAAGGGTCTCCAATGCGCTCAACACATAATAGCCATAATCCTGTCAGTGACATACACAGGTGTAATTACAAATTATGTATGTACAGTGCCTTTTCTGGTCATTGGACACAGAAGCATGTTGCAAGAAAGAAGACTCATAAATATGTGGGAGGTGGGATGTCTGAAAACTGGTTTCTCAAGTCAGGCAAGCCTAACAAGGAAAATGACAGCAATGCAAAAATCTACACAGTCTGGGATTTATTCTTCACTATATACATATATAACATGTTTTTATTCTTAAAAAAAAGATTTCTGTACAGAATGCTATTTCCTGTGCAGGAAACTTCTTGTCTTCAAGGAATCATTGTTTTCTGTGCAGAAAATGATGTTTTCCATGCAAAAAAGTTACATTTTTGCATGGAATAAGTCCTGAAGTCACCAAAAACAGTCCAGTTTTCAATGACGTTTTTGCAGTAAGGAGAAGAATGGCCAAGATTTCTTCCCTGCAGCAATGAAATCTGGATACTAGAAATGTATCCTAGTATCCAATGCCTCCATCCATATTATACCCCCTGCCCAACCCTTCTATCTTTGATCTGCATGGGTGCTCCCATGGCCATTTTAGTGGCCAGAGTGGGAGATAGCCTGGCAGCATCCAGCAGCATTTCCACAGCCAAATGTACAAAGAAGCAGAAATTCTTCTGGAGTCCCTGGACATCTGCTGAAGGAGTCCTGGAAGTCCAGAACAATATTGTAATCTCCATGCTTTCATCTGCTGCCTGGTTATCCCCCATTCTTCCGGCTTACTGAATGCCTGGAGGGAGACAGGTGGAAAGAAAGCAGAGGGTGCACCAAGGGAGAGGGAGGGGGATCATAACTATCGCACAGGGAACTCCATGTTCTGCCATATCCATGCAGTATCTCATCCTATCTTTGCTATCTGTGCCAGTCTCAGAAATAAAATCAACAATAGGAGGGAGGTGAGTCTGAAGAAGAGTCACAGAAGTGGCTCTCACCATGTGTTTGGATTAAGCAAGAAGAGGACAATACGCCAGGTAACTGCTCTAAAATTGTATACTACACAAAGTACAGTGTTTGTATTACAGTGAGAGTTGTGCTTCATCTATACAAATATTGTCCCATGAAACACAGTGGGATCATACTTTCATTAAACTAGTTTAGGGTTGCAGATTTGTTAATCTTACGGTTGCTTGAATGAAAACTGGATAGGAGTCCATGGTTATTAGTTATTATTTTATTTTTTTAAAATCATTTTTGTTAAACACACACAAACAAAACACAAACACACATATGTCTAAAACTGCTATACATACTACAAACAAACAAAATATAACAAAAATGTAACAACAAGCCTAACAACTGAACACCTAAATACAAACAAGCACTATTGACATCTCCCTCCCTAACTGATGGATACATCCCCTATTACCTACACTTGCTTTAAACAATTATATACCTTTTGCTGCTACTATATAAACAGATTCAGGGGCAAAACAGACTGCCCCAAAGGCGCAGCTTGAAGCCGCCACTGAGAGAGGTGGGTTGGGGCCACAGCAACTGATTGCCACAGCTCCGATTTGACTTTTTGAGCTGATAAAAAGCTGGCTTCTTCTTCCCCATTGTGGCCATATGGTGCTTCTGTAGTGTGCAGCATGTAAATGCCATGCACACCAGAGCATTGTGAAGCCGACCCACATGTGGGCAGCTCGGGGCACTGTCAGGGTGTGCATCATGTGTATGGCATGCCACCAAGCAAATGGGAAGCCAGCATTTCAAGCAGGTCTGTTTCAGCTCTCAGTTCATATTACAAAACCTAAAAAGGGATGTATATCCCCAGTGTGACTGCAACAAAGAAATAAACATCCCCCAATCTTTTTTAAAAAATTGACAGTGATTATGCCTTAATCAAAATTGTCAATTGATTCACTTCAGCAAGATGAACTATCTTGATCAGCCAATATTCTCGTGTTGTAAGAGCTTCCTTCCGCCTCTGAGTACAGACAATTCTTGTGGCTGTAATTATGTACTGAAAAGTCCTTCCATAACTCTGCCCCATTTGGTTATCCAGCATTCCAAGTAGAAGAGTCTCTGGTTTCAACTGTATTTTCTTTTTGAAAATGTCCTCTAGCATTTTTTGAAACAAAGTCCAGTATTTCTGTGCTTCATCTCATGTCCACCACATGTGGAAAAAGGTTCCAACCTTCTGTTTACATTTCCAACATTTAATGGTTGTTTAGAAGAAGGCATTTCTGCAAATCTTGCTTGTTACACAACAGCTACTGAAATTTCATCTTCTATAATAACAAACAAACATTAAGTGTACAGGAGCCCTCTCTAGGTTTCACTCTGGCAACCCTAGTTAATGCCATCAAAATAGCATGAGAGTTACCACTAGACAACCTATGTTTATAGAACACCTATTTGGATGACAGTACTGGAAGCCCACAAAGTAACACTGAATTCAACCATGTAAAATGACTCCTGCATCATTGTGACAAAATGTGACCTGTCTTTTTATTTTTCAAATTAGGTTGTGAAAATTAATCATCAAGAAAATACCACTGATAGAGTCGATTGCTAACATCATATTCATAAAATACATTTACAGTATTGTGAAGTCAGCCTTCCCCTTTGCAACAGCCTCTGTGTGATTTTTCCTAAACGCTGACATCTAAAAACAGGAGTTCTCAAAAGTTGTCATACTGAGCTTCCATTAGTCAAGAAAATTACTGTTCATTCCCCTCCTTGGTGCAACTAAAACAACATTTTTTAAAATCCTTTCTCTTGTAATGCTGTTTTTAGCCCAAGGAAAAATAAGATCACTGCAAAAAAGAAAGGTGCCTGTATGCTTGCAGCTCCTGTATTGATTCTCAAAGAGGAGTTGAGGAAATGAATCATGCCTCTGTGGGCCCCTCCAGAATAAAAGCAGTCCAATCTTTTTTGAAAATAAATAGTTGGATTATCGATTTCAAGTATTCATATTTCTTATGAACATGCAGACTTCAGTTTTTAACTGTCCAGGGACCAAAGCATACTGCAGAAATAATCCAGTTTGAGACCACTTTAACTGTCCTGCCTCTGTGCTAGGGAATCAT
>NC_056523.1:88563508-88593087 GCF_019175285.1 Sceloporus undulatus | reverse complement strand
ATTGCCCTGGGGCACACTGCATTCTGCTTAATATAAATACCAATAATACCAATACTAACTTTTTGAAGAAAAAGGGAAGGGGGGAAGTGACTTCTGCAGGCACTAGGTAGAAAAGGCTTGAATTACATAGGTCAATGAGCAAAGAAAGGGAGAAACAAGACATGCACTTCAGAAAGATCCCTCTACCCCTAATTAAGCAAGTATTAATGTTCACTTCCAATAGTTCCCTCTTGCTGACCATTCAGTGGCTGGTGCAGAGTGGAAGAAGAGCTTGGAGACCATCTGACTATATCTCCATAGCAAATGCAGTCCAACAATATCCTCTGCTGGGATGCCAAAATCTTCCAAAGATCTCAAAGGATGATGTATTCATTCTGTTCTGGCTATGAGTACATTTCTGATCCTCATTGTTCTCCACCAGCCACTAAATAGCCATAGAGGAGGTGGACTTATTCAGTGAAACTCTGTGTCATGGAGGAACTCTGGTCTTTGCAGATGAACAAATATACTCTGCAATGAAGGGAAAAAATGCATATGCTGGTGTACTTTGGGTGTCATCATCACCACCACCACCACCACCATTACTACTGCTGCTACTTTCCCCCCAAAATTGGAACTCAAGGTGGTCACAGTTTTAAAGAACAATACAATTAAAAATATACAAAAAGTATTAAAATAAAATTAAGCTATTTACAGTATTAAAACAATTCACATTCAGTAAAAGAATTGCAATCTAAAAGATTTTTTTAAAAAAAACTATTTTAAACAGTTCAGTTAAAACAAGAACATCCCCTATTCCTTTAAAAAAGAAACTTTTTTTTTAACTGTCTGAATAAAATGGTTTTGGACTGCTGATGGAAGGACAACGAGGAGGGGGCCATTCTGGCCTCCCTACAAAGGGAGTTCCAGAATCAAGGGGTAGCCATCAAGAAGCTCCTTTCTCATGTCCCCATGTGGGCTTGTGATGAGAAAAGGGCTGGCAATTTCAGAGCCCAGGCCAAGTCATACAGGAAGATACTTTCACTTGTGTATGTTGCTGACAAGATGTAGTCTGTAGTGTCCCAAGATCTGATAGGCACTTCTTGCAATGGCAAGTCAGAAGGGTCACAATATTGTACCTTCTTCTGTTTAGAGAGGAAACATGAGTATGGGGGAGAGCCATACAATTCTCCCAGTGGGGAAATGAGCCTGTAGTTCTCCTGCTGCAGTCACCATTGCCAACTTTCCCTACCAGGGCCCCCCCAGTCCTAGTGATTTGAATTCTGGAGGAATAATATGGGGCTGTTGGGGGAGAAAGGATTTGTGAAAACTACCTCTCTTTCCCCCCTTTCTGCCCCCTGGATAAACTGATTTGTAGCATTTTGCTGAGCACCACTGTAGATCTAGCCTGATCAGTCAATGCCCCTATGAAAGAGAGTTTGGTACTCTTCTTGGCAAGACTACTCATCTTTTTGCACCAAGTGGATATCTTATACTGAAAATGATTCCTTTCTAGTCACAGTCTTTTCCACTATTGAGAAATGGTTCTAATTTTGATGTGGCCATCCCCGTATTCAGATTAGAAAATCCCAAGTCATGAAGGGATCAGCTTCAGAATTATATAGACATAAACCTGACTATCACTTGAACAAAGGCAAGTAACAGTTTTCTTGGAGAGTAGTAAGCAAGGCCTTACAGAGTGCCTTTAACCTCCATGATTATAATTTTTTTTACCTGAAAGAACACTGAAAATGATGGGCTTTCTAGGGCTAGGGTGGACAACCTATGGGCCTCAAGAAGTCTTTTCCTTCTGTGATAATAAAATAGATTTTTACTGGAAAGAACACTGAAAATGATGGTCTTCTAGATCTGAGATGGACAATTCATGGCACTCAAAATGTCTTTGGACTAAAAACAAAACAAAACAAGCAGACAAACCCTTTGCCTTTTCCTTTGCCTTTGCCTTGCTAGTTGATGATGAGGAATATGGGGAACTGTAGTCTAAACAATGTTTATAGCACAACCAGTTCTACAGGAAACAGAATTTCTACCCTATTTCTGCCTCCCCCCTCCATTCCTTAAAAAGTCTTATTGTTGTTGTTGTTGTTGTTGAAACCCACCCTTTTACATAGCCTCATTTCACACTTAAGCAGGTGACTTAAAGTTTACATGTAGACTGGGCATTTTGCAATAATTGAGATGGTTTATTTTTAAGAAAACACTATCTAAACTGAAACAGTTTGTAATACAGAGAAGAATGGGAAACTGACAAACAAGGCATAGCAGCCAGCCCCAAGAGGTATGTGCTAATTGTTCTCATTCATTTTTCTGATTGTGCAAATAAAGTGTGTTGATAGTATGAAGAGGACCAAAGCAAAACTAGGCAGCAGGCAAATTTGTAAATTCTCCCCCCTCCCAGCTCTGAGAGTGGTTAAATGGTTGTTTAAGTCCATTAGCACAACACAGTTTCCTGGGAGAAAATAGGATGGCAGAGAAAATAAAGTTTTTCTCTTCCCCTTCATTAACAAGCTCTCCCTTTTTTCTATCTGTGTTTATTAGATTATATTTTAATAGGCAAATATGCTCATGAAGGGAGAAAGCAGTTCATCTAAGCTTGTCATTCGTTTAATATGCACTCATGAATATGCACGGGAATATGCATTAAGCAGTAAAGCAGCATGCTGAATTTCCATTCTGTGTTGCTGAGTCCAAAAGAGTGGCAAGCCATTCACAATGATCCTATTTTCACAGTTAAATTACCTCTGCCATTTTCGAGTGTGCTATCAAAAAAGATAATGGAAATCTTTATGGAAATACGGGACTTGTTTCTACTTTTGCCTAAGACATGTAACAGCAAAGTCATTTAGTTTGTCCTCATATTGCCTCTGAGCATGCAGACCAAGACTACATTCTTGTGAATGCTTACTTGAGGAATAAGTCCCATTGAAAGCAGTGAGCATGAGAAAAACTAACTTTGTGGCTCTAGAAATGGGCAAGAAGGAGCAGCGAGATGCCTCCCCTTTTTGCCCCAGATCAGGGCCACAGCAACCACATGCTGTGGCACCGATCCGGCCTCTGTAGAGCACAAAAAGGAGCCAGAAAATCCAGCTTCTTTTTGTGCCCTCAAAGGGCTGCCACAGCCGCCGCTGCATGGCTTGATGCAGCACTGTTTGGGCACTGCACCAAAGGGGTGTCATCATAGCACACACCATCTGAATGGGCATGGGCCAAGATGGCACCCAGGCAGTGTGGTGGGGGCTTTGAGCGTAGGGACGCTCAGCCCTCACTTCCCCCACAGGCTGGCACTTTTCGCTGGTCTGTAAAGGGTCTTTGGCAATTAATAAGATTTACTTTTAAGTCAAAAATCATGATTGGTATGCATGGGTCACTTCATGGGATATGGTGCCATACAACAGCTGCTACAAAAATTTCAAAAGTAGGAAACATTGTGATCTTCCACAACATGAAGTGGTATATCTGTGGAGAGACAGGAACATGAAGGTTGTTGTGACATCTGCATAGTAGTCACATGAAAAACAACTATGAGCATGGTTTTGCATGTATGAGCTTAGGCACCCTTTACTCTATTCAGCAAACAAACCCAGAATCAAATCAGCCAGGCCATCCTAAGGTTGTGGCTATTTGAAAGATTTAAATCACACTGAAACAGATCTCATGTCTGAATTTCTGAATCATTTCTTAACTAGACTTGGAGATGTGAACCTCCTACTCCATAATACACTGCTATTTCATTCCAGACTTATTTTTTTTCTTCTTAACTGCAAAGTTTTGTAATTTAACATCACATTTAAGCCCATCAGAGAAGCAGAAGCTTCTACCAAGGAGCAGGTCTCATTATATGTGACATTGTTGATGCTTGCCAATGAAGTCACATCCTATACCAGATGGTTTCTAATGAGGATTGGCACTTGTGACTCCTTATGCCTTGCATGTTTTCCAAGTTCATTCTCTACCCTGATAGTCTAGTTTAACATTTGCATTATCTAGCTGCATGGTGCACTCCCAGATGCTTTTATAGGCTAGTTTTCTCCTGATATTTGTAATGTTAGAATGAAAGTACACTATTGTGGTATACATAGTGTTGAGCATCTACACTGAGAATGATCTCCTTGTACAGCAATATAATCGAATAGACATACTTCCACCCAGGCTTGCTGTGATCATTATTAGTTTGGTTCTTTGGGATCTGGAACAATAGTGTGGTTGAGAGGTATAGTAGGATGGGCTGGAGTCTCTGGAGCACTTTTTTTTAGCTAGGGAAGGCTAGAGTTGAAATTTTCCTCTTTGTCATTTGGAGCAATCATTTTTATCATGTCTTTTCTCTCATATATACCTATCAGTTGTGGGCAGCCAGGTTCATATTGTGCCTTTTCCAAATTCCTGTTCTGGAGGGCTGGAACCATGGCGTTCTATACTTGCGATCCCCATGAGGACGTCATTAGATGAGAAACAGGATGTAAGAGGGGGGGTGGAATCACCCATTCAGAAATTGAGGCCCCTTTCTTTTTGTGCATGACAATTCAGAGTCAGAGGATGAATGGAACAGCCATCCAGGCCCAGAAAGAGATGCAAAAAATAAAAAAATAAAAAAAAGAAAGAAAGAAAGAAAGAAAGAAAAGAAAAGAAAGCAGCTAACCCAAGTCTTCCTTGTTAGATGCGGTGTGTGGTTGCAGCCAAGGAGTCCTTGAGAAGAAAGCATGTGAAAGGACTTGGGAAACTGGGTGGGGCTAGGACTCTTCAGATTTATAAGCATTCTTCACTCTGATTTATTTGTTTGTAAGTACATCGCTGTGCAAATCTACAGCGCTATATAAATAAAGCATCATCATCATCATCATCATCATCATCATCATCATGATCATCATCATCAAAGCAACACTTTTTCTTGGGTTGAGCTCCCTGGTACTTGAATGTCTGTTTATAACCCCAATGTCCTTATGTCCTCATTTGGGATTTGAGCCATCATAATTACAGAGGTTGACTGAGTTTCTGGCACGTCATGTTGGATTCTTCTCAGCATATGCTCTTGTCACCTTGATGTATCATCATTCCAGATCTTCTGATAATTAAATACGTCCTCCTGTTTCCTCATACCAGGCTTCATCCAGCTGAGCTCTCCACTTACAAGGGCTGAACTAAAATCAGAGTAGAGCATTTCTCAAAAATGTTGGGGTGGTATGCATTACACCTTTTAGTAATATTGTCTTCTCACGAAAGTCTTTTTTCCTGAGATTTTGACAAAAGCTTTCTGCTTCTATGGTGAAGATTTATGGATGGATGACTACTTTCTCATATACAGCCAGAGGAAAGGTTAAAGAAAATTGTTCCTCCTGTAAACTGTTGAAAATCTTTAGTCCTGTTCAACAGTGGAACACTCTCCCTCGGAGTGTGGTGCAGTCACTTTCCTTGGAGATCTTTAAACAGAGGCTGGATGGTACATCTGTTGGGGATACTTTGATGGAGAGTTCCTGCATGACAGGGGGTTGGACTGGATGGCCCTTGTGGTCTCTTCCAACTCTACGAGTCTATGATTCTATGATTATATCCTCAGTTCCTTTTTCACCTTGCCTCTATTGAATCTTTTTTTTTACAAGTAGCTCCCATCTGATGAAAAGTGCTGTAGCCATCACCCCTACCAAAAACAAACAAACAAAAACTCATTTGAAATCCTCTTTCTTTGTTTAGCATTTAAATCAGGAGTATAATTATCATTGCTGTTACTCTGTGTCCATGATATCTCAAATCAATTCAATTTGCAGGTACAGCATCCTTTCTTTGCACTTTCCTTAGATGTTACTGTCTCAGGGGGAATCCTAAGGTGAGTTCTTCCCTTCTTCAGGTTGATCCAAGACAGATCCAGCTCTCACTTGCCTACTTCCAATTTCCTAGCCCTGAGTAAAATCAATATAAATTTCAATTTATATTGCTGTTGGTTTATTTATGTCTAGGATTGGTGGAACCTTTATCTTCAGTAGCCAAGTGCCCCAGCTAGCATGGCCAATGATCAGAAATTGTGAGCTTAGTCCAAAGTATCCAAAATGTCAAAGTTTCTGAACTTGTTTTCCAGTTGTTTTAGACTTTTTTCTACTTGCAGCTTTTAAAATAAAATATTCAAAACTATATCCAATAATTAGATCCAATCCATTATAGCTCTGGGAGGAAGATAACTTATCCTAATGTTTTATTGTATTTTAATGTTCTTTTAATGTTGTCAGCCACCTCAATTTAATTGGAGCAGTGGGGTATAAATACATTATATTATTATTATTATTATTATTATTATTATTATTATTATTAGGAATATAATTGTTAAAATTGCTTGATACTGCTTTCAAGAATAAATTTAGTAGAGAAAAACACCCCCAGTTAGGTTGTTCCTCCTGATAAACCTTATTTAGGTTGGGGAGTCTTTGGTTTCTTTTCCCAAGAATATTGCCCTTCAGTCGTAATCTAAGGGGGGAAATTGGGGGGGGGGGAGAAGATAATATTTTTAATTTATTTGTCCAAAGCTGGAAAAACCCCAAATCAGGTTCAATAAAACATGGTACTATCCTAAAATGGAGGTAATGGCAGCACTACAACCAACCAAGGAGCAGGAAAAACAACAATAACAAGCAATATAGAATGTAATATCCTCTTCCCAGGAAGCATCTAAAACAAACTGATACAACAAATTGGCTGATTTTAATCTCATTGCTCATTCTCTCCTACACCTGCATTTTAATATAAGGTTTGACATATAATTTATTAGTAGTGAGAGCATTCTAACAGACAGGACTAAATTTAGAACCATTGCTTATACTGTAGAAATAAAGCTTGTATTTGCTTCATTATTATTTCAATCAAAGTTTGAGTTACAGTGCAATGTAACCAAAGTGTATTTCCAAGACACCATGGGCTAATACAATGCATGTAATCTTTTAATTATTATCATTCTCAAATGTCAAACATACATTCTGATATAATCTTTAATGGTACAAACCTATGAATTCACTTCAGAATTCTCCTCATTTGTCGAGCCATTAGCTTGCTTTTTTAAGTCCTCAAACATGTCTTTCTGAGAAACACCAGAGCTGCAGAAGCTGACCCCTTCCCCCTTCCTGCCAATTTTATCATTTCACTGAGCCACACAATATACCTCTCTCTCTTGTAGTATTGTTTTTTGTATAAATATTATACACACAATTGTAAATTTTGTCAAGATTTACATGCTTAAAACAAGGATATAAAAATAACACAAACCTAATTTTCAGCTGGGATATATCTATTTTTCTAGAAAGATAGATAGAAAGATAGATAGAGATATAGAAAGTGTATCTATAGACAATATATCAATGAGAAAATTACAGGAGTTGCTTGAATTCTATAGCATTCTAAAGAGCTAAAGAAATCTCTTTATTCCTCCAGTCAATAAACCAGTCTCACAGTTTTGGTCTTCCAGAATCTTCCTCTATACAGTCCCACAAAAACAACCTAATAGTTCAAACTAAGGGAATCTGATAGCTCTGATGTCAATGGAGTGGTTATTAGTCTGAGGAGCTCCCCACACACAGACACAATGATTTCAGAACCATGGATAGCTCCTTTAACATTTGAACTAAAATCTGGAGTGGATCTGCTGACCCAGTAACATCAGAGCTTCCCACCTCCCCTACTTCCCTAAATCAAGGTGATACGGGTCTAAATTTCTGTTCCCAGTGAACATCATTCGATTTCTCTTACTCTCTGTTGCTTAACTGTACTAACCCAAAACTTCACAAGCACTTCGTCCTTTAGAATTCTTAATCTAATGGGGAAAAGCTAGGGTAAACTCCAAAAAGGAAGGATGGTTGGATACAGAACAAGTCACATCCTTAAGGTCCAGATATTTCTGAGGTTCCCAAATTCCTCTCCCTGAATCTTCTGTAAGCACAATCTTAGTATGTATGTGCCTGTATTTGTCTGTGCTGGTAACTTGGTGTGTCATCTATAGTGACTAAAGGAAGAAACGTCATCACATTGATTTTGAAATTAGATGTTTCTGTTCTAACCTTTGTTAAGTACCAGGTCAGGTCTTCCTGGATAATCAGGCTCAAAACCTAAAATGAAGACCATATTTATGCTTATCCTTGTTCTGCTTTTTGTCTTAATTTTTATATGATCTAATTTTACATCCAGACTATTCAGATTAATACAATTAACAAATATCAAACTCTATACTGATGATAACTTTGACTCTGTCAAGAGTTTTTTTTAAAAAAATGTATCCATGGAAAACATGACTCATGTGAATACTTAACAGCATCTAAATCAAATTACTTTTGCTTGTGGAAAAGAAATCTAGCAGTAGAAGCTATGAACAAACAATAGCCTGGGATACTGGGAGCTGAAGTCCAAAATCCCTTGAAGAGCACAGTTTGGGGGACCACTGTTCTATGATCAGACGAGGAACATAACAAAAGACCAAGAAGAAATAATGATGAAAGTAATACACAGAAGAGCTATACAAAAGGGGTGAAAAGATGACTGATACATGGGAAGAAGAATCATATGAAAACCAACCCCAAATTCTGGAAAGTGAAGTGAAAGCTGCACTAAAATCAGTTAAGAAGAATACATCACCAGGAACAAATGGCTTCCCTATAGAACTGCTAAAATCAAAAGAAATAGAATCAACTTTAATTTTAACTAAATATGGCAAGAAATATGGAAAACCAAGCAGTGGCCCACTGTTTGGAAACAATCAGTATACAAACTCATCCACAAAAAAGGAGACACAAAAGATTGCACCATCTACAGGACCATTGTATTAATTGCCCAAGCAAGTAAAGTCATGCTGAAAATTCTGCAGAAAAGATTCTTACCATACATAGAGAAGAAATTCCAGAGGTGTAAGCTGTGTTCAGGAAAGGAAGAAGCACTAGGAATCACATTGCAAGCATATGATGGAGAATGAGCATATCAGGGAATTTCAAAAGAACATCAGTATGTGATTTATTGATTAGAGCAAAGCCTTTCATTACATAGATCACAAACAAATAAGGACTTCTCTTAAAGTAATGGGAGTGTAACTACACTTTATTGTCCTAACATGTAACCTGTTCTCAGAACAACAGGCTACTGTGAGAATGGAATACAGAGAGACAGAATGGTTTCTAACTGGTGGTGGTGGTAGGTCAGGAAAGACTGCATTATATCACTGTACTTGTTCAACCAGTATGCAGAAAATATCATGCAGAGAGCAGGAAGTTACATCTGGAGGAAGGAATATCAACAATCTAAAATATGCAGATGAGACAATACTATTAGACTTGGAACAATACTACAAAGTCTTGAAACAATTGCTAAAGAAAGTCAAAGAAGAAAGTGCAAAGGGAGGTTTAATGCCGGAATTAAGAAAACAAAAATAATGACCATGGAAGACTTACATAAATTCAATCTAGATGACAAGGAAATTGAAATAGTTGAAGGTTATCCCCACCTTAGATCAACCATTCACCAGAACAGAGATTGTAGCCAGGAAATCAGATGAAAACTAAGATTTCCATGAAAGAATTTGACAACATTCTAAAGTACAAAGACCTAAAACTGACCACTAAGTTCAGGATTCACCAATTAATAATAATAATTTGTTTTATTTATATACCGCATTTCCAAAGATGATAGCAGTGAACAGCAAGTAAGCTAATTTGCCCCCAATAGTCTGGCTACTCATTTTAGTGACCTCGGAAGGATGCAAGCCTGAGTCGAGCTTGGGCCCTTTTGCTGGTCTTGAACTCGCAATCTTGTGGTTTTGAGTGAATGGCTGCAGTACAGGCATTTAACCACTGCGCCACCAGGGCTCCAATGCATTGTACTCCCCATCATCATGTATGACTGTGACACACAGACAATGAAGAAAGCTGATAGAAAGAAAATCAACTCATCAGATATGTGCTATTGGCCAAAAAGACAAACAAATGGACCCTAAAACAGATAAAGCCTGAACTTTCCCTGGAGACCAAGACGATTAAACTGAGGCTGTGGTACTTTGGCCACATTGTGAGAAGACTGGACTCATTAGAAAAGACAATAATGGTAGGAAAGGTTTCAGAAAGAAAGGAAGATGGCATACTCCCTCCATAACTGTCATCTTCCAGCCTATGAGGGAGTTGACCAGGCAGGCCCAGCTCCATCAGGGCTAGCCTGAAGAAGAAGAGCCCTCCCTCCAGTCCATCTGCCTTGGTCCAGGCCTCAGAGGGAGAGAAGAATGCTGGACCTGATCCCCCCCCCCCCATCATTTCCTTCTCTTTTTGTGTCATGTCTTTTAGATTGTAAGCCTGAGGACAGGGAACCGTCTATTCTCCCCTCTGTTGTAGCTGCCCGGATTCCCAGTGATTCGGCAATATCAGCGCAGCATATAACTAAAATTATTATTATTATTATGTGAAAAGATTCAATCAAAGAGGCCACAGCCCTGAGCCTACAAAACTTGAGCAGAGAGGTTGAGGACAGGGGGGCTTGAAGATGTCTCAAACACAGGGCAACCATGAATCAAAGTTGACTAGAGAGCAACTGACAAAACCAAGAAGAGATAGAAAGAATACTTATACATGCATTTTTTAAAATCATCAAAAATAATGCTTCTCAAGTCCTGAGAGACCCTGAAAAGACTATAGGGAAAAATAGAGGCTATATTCAGCAGAACAAACATAGAAATGTTCCAGGTGATTACCCAAAAGTCTGGACCATATGTAATTCCTAAATAATTTTAGATGAACATGTGCAAACATCCTTTTGCTCACCTTGCTCCAATTAAGCACAAATATCATGGAAGCAGTGGTGTGTATGACCTCATGGCCATGTGGAAAGGGCCATGTCCTCATTATTACACAGACAGCTGGATAAGAACATTAAAACTAGTAGAATAATCAATCATCTCTTGCATTCCATAGTTTTTTGGCCACTGTTGGGGAGGACTGTAGTTTGCTGCCAGATGCCATTTACATATATTCACAGCACAGCTCAATTCTTCATTCCTCGGGGACATAGGAATAATATTGAATTGTCCCACATAGGAAGCAAGAAAAGAGATTCTGAGGTAATGTAGCAAATCAGCAATGTGCTGAGTAAATTATTAAAGTTGACAGTTATCCACAGTGCCATGGAATAAATGACAATTTCTCAGCTAGCTTCTGAAGATTCTACTCTAGCTGAGATTGGCGCTAAGAGCTCTGCAGGAAGAAAAGAAGAACAAAAAAAGACACCTGCAGCAAGAGAAAAGAGGCTGATTCTAAGTGACTTTTTACATATCATATCAAGAGTCAGAGAATAGATCTGATATTTTTCCAAACCCCATGGTAATGACTGATGACATATAGGAAGCAAGGATGATTGTGTTGTTATTTTTTATGTGTATTGTTGATGGAAATTACCACCATATTTTAAAAAAAACCTACATGGATAACAAAATGGGTTATAAAGTCCTTTTATCATAGAAATGAATTGTGAATGCTGAATGCCACCTGCAAATTTCTTTTTTTAAAGGACAAAGCAAGAATGAAAAAATTTTTTAATGAAACAGAACCCGGAAGCAATCAGAAGGCTCAAGAAATGCATGAGTAAATGCTTTACAACTTAAGTTTTTCAGTAGATGTTAGGAATAACAGACTTGATAAGACTGTCTTCCCAATGCATCCTTGTTCCCAGTCTGCTATTCTCTTCTGAATCATAAATCAGATCAAATTGGGGGTGGAGGAGCCTGCTGTATTCAGGGGTTTGGAAGCAATGAAAGGTCTAGAGGATACCCTTGTCCAATTCCTTCCCAGAAATCCCTACAGGCCACATTTCTGCTTTTTGATGGAACCAGAAATAAGCAGACAGCCTTATGAATTTTTCAGGAAAAGTGGTTTGGAAGCTAAAACAAATTGCAGGGGGAGGGTCAGAAATATTTGCTTATTTCTTTTTTGCATGCATGAATGAAAAATATCAAAAATGTTCTCCCTGCCAGGTGGAATTACAAGGTGGTATGGGGTTTTGTTTTTGCACTTTTTTGATGATTTTTCACATTTTTTTCATTGAATTTTATGAAGCAATGTTTATACCAAAAGTTGTTCTTGTTATACAAGCATGTTCCCCCCCCTGCAAAACCACTGCCACATGAGACTCACAGGATGCACTCTTGCTCTAGGTCTTCCACATGACAGCTCTTCAAATATTTGAAGATGAATATGGTCCAAAACACATTGCAGAAGAAATCCAGTCTGAGATCACTTTAATTGCCCTGGCTTAATGCTAGGGAATTCTTGGAACTGTAGTTTTGTGAGACATTTAGCCTTCTCTGTCAGAGAGCTCTGGTGCCACAATAAACTACAATCCTCAAGTTTCCCTAGCACTCAGCCAGTGAAGTTAAAGTGGTCTGAAACTGGATTATTTCTGCAGTATGTTTTGGACCTATCATATCAACTGTGAAGGTTTTCTCTGCTTCCTACCCTATCTTAACCCCCCCCCCCCCAGAACAAGACAGAAGCAGAAGAACCCAATGCCAACACCACTCCTCATATCTTACAGTAACCCCTCCCACAAGGAAAAGGACTCTGATAAATGGAGGGACTCCCATTTATCACATCAAGTATTTTCCTCTTCAGTGTAAATACACCGAACTCCCTCAATCATTTCATATAGGGCTTACTCCCCAGGTCCTTTACCATCTTTATCATTGGAACACACTCCAGTTTCAAATATTCTTCTTACACTGTGACATCCAGAACTGGACACTATTATAGATGAGGTCTGACCCATTGTATTGATTCTTGTCATTAATTTCCATTACAGAAAAGAAACCATAGAAAGTAGGAACACCACACCTCCTGTATGATGCAAAACCAACTTGCAAATGATGGCACTTTCATGGCATTTCACTGAAAACTCTCCCTGGATTTAAGTAGTTTCTTATCTCCTCTGTCAAATCATGGATAGGATTTAAAGGCAGAAAAATAAAAAGAAGCAAACACTCACTGTTTATTATATACAAAATCATGAGTATGAGACACATTAAATTATAAGCAAAACATAAATATGTGCACACTTCCTATTTTTTTTAATGAATGAAAGTTCTTATTTCCACACTTTCTAGATACCCTATTTCCAGTTGGATGCATGCTTCAAAGCAGTAATACAGGAATAGAGTTAGTGGCTTTTTTCAGCAAGAGAAACTGAAAACATCATACAGTACATTGTTAAGCGCTTCCATGTATTGCCTAGAACTTCCACTGTGTGCATTAGAACAGATGTAAGAATCATGCCTGTGAAATTACACATTTTCATGGCAACCTTTTTTATTATTTCAATCTGCTCAGAATAGAAAAATACAGGCTCACTTTAAAAAAAACTGGAGCTAGTTAAGTATAAAATCAATGAGAAAAATGCCCTATTTAGAGGCACACAAATCTGTTCTTCAGACAACAAATCTTAGTTTTCTCAAAAAGCTCTCCCCCAGCAAACTTGGAATTGTATTTTTAAAAATGTAACATATTGCCATCAGTCATTACTTTAATTGTTTTTAAACTGTCAAAAAATAGTCCCCAATTGATCTCAAAATTAACATCTTAGAAGTCAAGAGCAAATGTTACACTAAAAAAGGAACATTGTTTACATTCATTATGTTACTTTGCAAAAATATCAATGTGCCTCCCATTATCTCACAAAAGTACTGCTCAGAAGAAACAGGGAGGACTCCCAGTGCCTGTTTTTCTACCGGAGGGAAGCCACAGCCACCAAACTGTGTGGCTTCCCACTGCGGAAAAAGAACCTGCGAAAAGCGGGTTCTTCTAAAGTCACGGCAGCAGCGTAATGAATGCGACACTGGTGCACTAGTTACGTAAGCATTGTATGGTGCCATGTGGGCACCACATGGCACTTATGTAAAAATGGCAGTGCCCGTGTATACAGGGCACCACCATTGTTATGCCCTTGTCACATGCTGGGGTTGCGGGCATGTGGACGCTCCACTCCCAGGCAACCCTACCACATGATGAGGATGTCACAAAGGGCCCGTATGTACCAGACCATAGTTATATCTAACACACCGCATCCAAATTCTGTCTCCCAATCTCCAGTGTTCCAAAGCACTGCTATTCAAAGTGGTCGTCCACAGAACAGTGCCAGTCCCTGGTGAGTTTCCAGGAAAGAAAAAAACAAAAAAACAAAACAGTTGTAGCCAATGGGCACAGTTATGGTACTGGTCCCCAGCACATTGGAGAAAAATAATTACCAGTCCCCCAGGCCAGATAGCTTGAGTGCACTCTTGGAAGACAGCAGAGTCATTAAACAACTGTTCAGAATTCTGCTTAATCCTGTTTAAATCCACTTGTGATTAGTTTCAGTAAATCTGTCAATAACTGGTCAGTTATGCACAGCTCATGTAGATGTAGAGAGGTATATTTCCATACACATCGCCAAGTGTGACTTACAATTCAGCCTGGGCTGAACACCTCTAGATTTTGGACACTAGAAAAGTAAACGAATTTTCCTGGTAACCTGTCCAAGTGAGCACTGCTTGTCCATTTAGGAAGACTACACCAACTAGAGAATATGGACAAGAGTTCCTGCAGCTACATAGAAATTGTATAGAAAACAAAATTTGAATATATTAATATGTACAGCGAAACAGAGAATTGTCTGACTCTTTGTAAATGACGATGTTTTTAATTTAACGTCTATCAATATAGTTTTCACACTTTTATAGTTTTATATTATTCTGCTAACTTTGTTAGTTTACCACTACATTTGGTTTCAGAAACTGGCTTGTTTCTATAGTTTTAATGGGATTTAGTCACAAGAGACCTGATACAGATTTAGTCATATTTAAAGCAAGCCCATTTAAATTAATGAGATTTATGTTTTACTTGAATAATTCCCATTTATTTCAGTGAGACTGTTAAATTCAGCCCAATCATGGGTAATTTACCTAGATTGGGAAGGATGGTCTTGTTTTGATGTATTTGTAATATGTGTTACAGAAAAATAGATACAAAATAATAATTTTAACAATCATACAATAACGAAAAGCTAGGAATAACCTTTTTTATGCTGATATAGGAAATCTGTCATTCTCAATTAATTTCTCTAAATCTCATCATAAAAATTCTTATTTTGCTTTTAGACTGGGTTGTAAGACTTTATCTTTTCTCATCACACCAAAATTCAGACACCTTATAAAACATTTTTTTCTGAATATGCATATTCATTTGTACAATTCAGTTAATTATTTGTGAAATTTAACTAATTTATGCTAAGGATAGACAAAATATTTGAAATTGAACTTTTTGAAAATATACCAAAAAAGGTGAAAAATCATGTTTCTCAAGTGCTGAGAAAGCCTGACAAGGAGAATCCTGGACTGATTTATTCTACCCAAAATTCATTTGTGTGGGTGAGTGGATGTGCAAACCATTTTCTGCACAGAAAACATTAGTTATAGGATTGTAAACTAGAGTTACAAACTTATAACTGGAGATTCATGTTTACAGATGTGAACAACTGAACATGACCTCTGCACGCTGGCAGGACCTCAACACAGGCACCTCTGAGATGCTGCTGATTGCACTAAAGTAAGTTTACAGTATGTTCATTTCTTCAATTATGCACATTTTAGCTGTTCTCATTTGCAAATATGTGTACTATTCTGTGTGCATTTTATTTCTGAATTACACCATGTATGCTTCAGAAATATGTGACTGTTCAAAGTAAGGTGCACATTTTCTCACAGCATATCTTGAGAGGTGTGAAAATGGTACTTTGTCAGCACTGTCAAGTCCAATTTTTCCCATCTCTTTTTTAAAGCAAAGCATAAAAGAGCCCATTATAGTTAATTGTTAACAATGACAAAAGGTTAATAACAGGCATATCACTCTCTAAATGTGAAAATGGGTTGGATGGTAGAGATGAGTATTTCCTCCCCAGTTTGGTTTTGATCAGGGGAGTTTTATGGATTGTTTTATGGCTTCTCACTTTCCTCAAAACATTTTGTACACCCACCTTCAGAAAAAGAATTTCAGGCTCAGTTTGGATAAATAACAATATAAAGTTAACAATATGCACTTTCTCTTGTATCTTCTGTAGTTGAGTAGCAGAATACACATTTCACATGCAGAATGACCTAGGTTCAGGCCCTAGCAGGTCCATATCAAGTTGAGAAAGGTCACTTCATGAGACACTGTTACAGACAGCCAAAATAAAGCTGCTTCGAGTCACAGTGGAGATATGGTGTTTCAATGATGCATGCGTCCTAAGAGTCCAGAACTCACACCAAAGCCATGCTCCAGCCCTAAGACCTCCACCGCGAGGAAGACATTTGCCCCGGCCCTTTGGAACATGCTGCCCATAGAGCTCCGCTCGGCCACCTCCCTGGCCCAATTTAGAAAGGACCTAAAAACCTTTCTATTCCAGCTTGCATTCCCCGACTAAAGTCCAGTGGGCCTCCCTTCCTCTTCTGTGGCAAAGAGGACTGGCTAACGGGGGTTTTATTCTGTTGTGTGTAATTTGTTTTTAACCTGAATGTATTTGTTGTGTTTTCTGATATTTGCTGTGAACCGCCCTGATCTATGGAAGGGCGGTATAAAAATAAAAATTTTATTTATTATTATTATTTATTATTATTTCATGATGGAGCCACGATTCAACCCTGTTCTCCAGAGTCATAGTCCAAGGCTCAAACCACTACACCGTTCTTGCATATCCATTCTCTTTTTCTCCTTCCCCTCTGTCTAACTGCAGGGCTTTTAAAGCACCATCTGCACTGGGAGGATGGTGGAGAAACACAGGCTTTAGTTATCTAGTTGCCACAGAATGTCTCCCATAAACTGTGCAATAAAACTTTTGCTGGGAAAGAATAGGATTTTACTCTGATTTACTGTAGTTGTATGTGCATGCCTATAATAGGCCAGGTAAGTAGCATTTGCCCCCAGTATGCCAAACTGAACATGTGTGAACAGCAAAACAGGGAGATAGGCCTGTCTCATTAACTACCTCCAGAATGTTAAATACAAAACAAATCAATAGTCCACCTTTATCTACAGTTTCACTTTTTGTAGTTTCAGCTACTTGCAGTCGGCCATTATCCCAAAATATAACAGAACCCCCCCCCCCCCAACACACACTTATTTGTGGTTTTGCTTTCTGCAGTTTCAGTTATCCACAGTCAAACACAGTCTGAAAATATTACTAGTATACGGTTTGGAGAACTTTATACAGACAATCAATTATTTCAGGCACCACTAAGGTTCTTTGAGGGTATCTCCCATGGATTAGTGAATGGAGGGCTACTGTAGAGCTATATGTTTGGCCACCAAAAAGACATAATAAGAAAAGTGGCAGCTTGGTGAAACACCGAGTCATCCCTGAATGCTTTTTGGAAGAAGGTTTCAGATGGTCTCTAAAAGGTTCACATTGTTTTTGTTTGTTTGTTTGTTTCTTAACTTATGTGCAGCTTTTCTGACCTGCAGTTTTTTTGTGGGGTTTTCAGGTTATGAGGTCATGTTCTGGAAGTATTTATTCTTGACATTTCACCTACATCTGTGGCTGGCATCTTCAGAGGTTGGTGGCATGGAAGTGAGTAGGGTATATATACTGTCTGGCCCTTATTTAGGAGAAAGTGAATTACATGTTAATCTATGTATTGGTCTGTTGTTGAAAGGCAAGGCCTCAGGGTAGGAGGATATCTGTGTCTATTTAATTAGCAATCCATTGTCTGTTGGAAAACTCCCTGGCCCTTGCTGATGTTCATTTGCATGTGGTGAGTCTTGATTTTGGTGTTTTTCAGGACTGGTAGGGAAACTTTGTTTACTTTCAAGGTTTCTTCTTTCCTGTTCAAATTGTCCAGGTGTTTGTGGATTTCAATGGCCTTCCTGTACATTTCGATTTGATAGTTGTTGGCACGGTCCAGAATTTCAATGTTTTCTAATAGCATTTTATCCCTAGGTTGGTTTATAACATGTTCTGCTACAGCTGATTTTTCTGGCTGGCCCAGTCTGCAGTATCTCTCATATTCTTTGATTTGTGTTTAAACACTGCATTTGGTGGTCCCTGTGTAGACTTGTCCACAGCTGGTATGTGGTAGCCCCCTGCAGCCATGAGAGGATCTGTCCTGTCCTTTGCTGAGCACTGCAGTTGTTGGATTTTCTTGGTCGGTTTGTAGACAATTTGGAGGTTGTGTTTCCCCATCAGTTTTCCTCTTCTGTCTGTGAATCCTTTGCTGTATGGTAAAAATACCTTCCCTTTGGGTGGTTGTTTGTCTTAACTACAGTCGTCCCTTCCCTTACACGGGGGATCTGTTCCAGACTCCTCCCGCGTAAGGGAAAAAACGTGGATGTTCAAGCCCCATTCAAATGAATGGGGCTCATGCCCACAGCAACGTGGCAGTGGCGCATGGGGCACATGCCACGGGAGCCCGCGCCATTGTTTTCTTCCAGCACATGGCTCCCTTCCTTCCGGAGTAAAATGCACCCATGTATGACACGGGCATACTGTGTTGTGGTTTTTTATGGGTCTGGCAGCTCTTCTGATGTCTGAGCTGGCGTAACCATTAGCTTGTGGAACCCAGTTTAGGTGCTTCAGTTCATCAACGGATTTGCAGATCCTTTTTGCCCAGTCTATTAATGTTTTTAGTTTTGCTTCTTTTTTGTCCTGGATGATGGTTGGAGTTCTTGTGTAGGTGTCTGTTTCTGTGTGTAGGTTTTCTGTATACAGTGTGGCCCTTTTGTTGGTTCAGTTTGCGGATGATCAGTTTGTCCAAGAATGGTAGCATTCCTTCCTTTTCTCTTTCCATCGTGAATTTGATGTCCAGGTGTATGTTGTTCAGATGACTTAAAAACATGGTCAGGTCTTCTTCTCTGTGGCTCCAAATGGTGAAAATGTCATTCACACATTGGAACCATTTTGTGGGCTTTTTTGGTGCTGTTTCCAGGTGGTGATTCCAGGGCTTGCATTTCAAAATGTTCCATGTAAAAGTTCGTTATCATGAGACTCAAAGGGCTTCCCATGGCTACCCCATCTCTCTGCTCATAGAATCTATTGTCCTACTGGAAGTAGCTTGGGGTGAGCCAATATTCAAACAGAGCTGTTATGTCTTCTGGAAAAAATTGTTGAATTAGTGCCATAGGGTTCATTATGGGGACTTTGGTGATCAGGGAAATCACATTCACACTTACTAGTTTGTCTCTGGGTTTGAGTTTAAGATTGATGATTTATTCTATGAAGTGAGCTGAGTCCTTGATGTAATGGGGTTTTTGTTTGTTTGTTTAGCCCTATATGTGTTTGCAATTGCATGGCCAGAACCTTGTTTAAGTCATATGGAATGGAATCCTTGTGGATCTTGGGAAGTCTGTACAGTCTTGTTGGGAAAGCCTCAGATTTGAATAGATTCTGGTGTGTTGTTGTCTGAATTCCAGAGTTCTTGATCAAGGTTTTCATTTTCCTGGTGATTTTGTTGGTTGGGTATTGTTTCAGTTTTTTGTATATTTCATATTGTATATTATGGATATTGTATATTATCTGACCTGGTTGCTTCATTTACAGTGCCAGTTGTGAGTTATGAATAAAGTTATGCTGAAAGATTTTAAACCACTCTTCTTTCTTTGTGGTGCAGGAACCTATTCCCATTCTTTTCCTGTTAATTCTGCCTCTGGTACCAAAGCTTCAGTTCAAGAAGTAATTCCTAGGAATACATCCATTTTGTTAACTGAGATATGCCTGCATTAATATAAGGCTGCTGGCAATTTTTCCAAACCAAGTCAATTCAAGTACAAGACAATATTTCAGCCAAGGGGTCTCTAAATAATTTTTCTACTCTTGAACAAGCTACTAAGGAGCCTCTGGAGAAGAAGATCCACTAAATTCACCAAAATCAAGAAGAACATTCAAGATATCTTTAAGGAAGCTATAATTCAATGCATTTCCCTAAACACTGATCCTAGTGATATATCTAATGGAGCCTTTGCTCAGAGCATTCATGTAAATAAATGAACTGCTGAAGCTAAACACGAACTCCACTGGGAGTATGGATAATACTTTCACAAAGCCATTATATTCTTTCTTCCTCTCTTTTTTACAGATGGCA
This sequence comes from Sceloporus undulatus, assembly GCF_019175285.1. Classification (NCBI taxonomy): domain Eukaryota; kingdom Metazoa; phylum Chordata; class Lepidosauria; order Squamata; family Phrynosomatidae; genus Sceloporus; species Sceloporus undulatus. The sequence goes on along the minus strand of NC_056523.1, from coordinate 88,573,013 downwards.
GTGCCATTTAAGGCATTCAGGCCTCGTTATTGAGGCAAAAATGTTCATGTTAAATGCTTTACAATTTCCTGACTAGGCTAGTCTTCAAAATACAGCTCTGGGATTTAAATCAGTGGAAAAATGAATACTTAAATACTTAATTTTTTAATTAAAAATTTACATTTCATTCTATGCTGTAATTCAAGAATGACCAATAATGTCTGGAGATGAAATGGAAAAAGCAGAGAAGTCTCTTAAGGCTACAATCCAAAACAAAACTGAAAACTCTGGGATTTACCTCTGAGTCAAATGTTCAATTGTAGCTCTGGAGACCAGGCTTTGAATCTCCACTCAGTGTGGAAGCTTCCTGGGTGACCTCAGTTAAGTCACACTCTGTCAGCCTCTGTGAAAAGCAAAGGCAAACCTCCTATGAACAAATCCTGCCAAAAAAAACCTCATAACTGGGCTGTCATAATGGCTAGAAGCATACAGCAATAATAAAATCCTTGTAGGATTGTGCTGAAAAGCAGATGATAAGAATGAAAGATATACGTAGAATACAGAAACAAACAAAACAAACAAACAAAAAAACCAAACAGCTTCATTTATATACTGCTTCATACTGAACTAACAGTTCTAAGCAGTTTAGAAGTGTAAGCTAATTGCCCCCAATAATCTGGGTACTCATTTTAGCGACCTCGGAAGGTTGCAAGCCTGAGTTGAGCTTGAGCCCTTTAGCTGGGATTGAACTCGCAACCTTATGGTTTTGAGCGAGTGGCTGCAGTACAGGCAGTTAACCACTGCACCACCATTCTGATTATGAAAAACCTAGAGCTGAAAGCCCTTGCTGAATTTCAGCTGTCACTTTTGAAAGCTTATGAAGGAAGGGTGCAATCCCAGAAGATGCAGGAAGGAATGGTCCTCTTCTCTAAAAGTTCTCCATGATGCCAAATAAAACTCTAATCTTGGCTGGATTTACTTTTGATTTCCCCTCTTGGTTACTCCCAGTTACCACAAAAGGGTTTGAAGTACTTTCTCAGTAACTTAATCCCTCCTACTCATTCTAGGACTCAACTCTGTAAGCCAAAAATGGGAGCATCTAGTGTGGGGTAAGACTAACATGGGATCTAATACTCTCAGCCCCTGAACATGCTGCTGACAGGAAGGTAAATTTAGATGAACCTCAGCATGTCTAAGCTAATTCCTTGCATTGCCTGCAGTGGGAGGGATTTTCATCAAACATGGGGGGAAAGGTCTGTGGAAGTTTTATCCTGATGTTACTAAGATTTGGGACAAGCTGGATGCTCCAGGCTTGTCCTTCTGTGGTTGTGTCCTGAAACGATGCTGTAAATGATGCAAGGAACTGACAATTACTTTCCCCCAAACTTCCACTGAACAGCATCACATGCATCAATGTAACTTTTTATGTTGGCATTGCAGTAGTGGGTGGGGGAATAAGAAGGGTAATCTGAGAAATAAATGGAAATTATATGGGACACACATTTGACAAGATTAATGCATTTTGTAAGCCTGCTAAGGTCACCTGAGTCAAAATTTGCAAATTTTTAATACTCTTTGAGATTAATTCCAGTAACTAATAACTCACTTCCCTACACAGACTTAATCTCCATACAGATAAAAAAAGTGAAAAAAAAGTATCAAACTATTCTTTGAAGAGAACTATTAATGCTTATTTTCCTACAGTTATACAGATAAGGAAAAAGTTTCACTCTACAGGGCAATTTTGCCATCTTTTGTGGTTTGGGGACACTTTTTCTATGTTTTCAGATTCTGCAGGCATTTTATACTCTGGACACAATTTTTAAGGATTTAAAGCTTAAAACCAGTATTTAGGATCAGAATTGGAAACACAACAGTGACAGTGTGAGTGTTACACAGTGAGAACACTTGGCCCCTCCAGTATTTGGAGGGCTGTACCAAGTACAAGTTCATGACTATCTATTTGGCAAGGTTAAATGTATTCCTTACCTCATTATTAGTTTGCAACGTCTGGCAAAAATGCAGTCATTTTAGGCTGGCTTTTTGATGGCCTCTGATTGTTGCTTTATTGTGCTGGAGGATACTATACAATTTCTAAGGAATTGTTTTCTGCTGTTCATAAATTTGATGAGCTTGTTGCTTTTTATTGTCTTACTGTTTTGATGTACTGTCGTTTTAAAATGTTTTCAAAAGTGTTTCTTATTGTGATAAGTTTACAAGCTATTGTGATAGGTTTGCAAGAAAAGTGGAGGTATTTTCTCTCGGTAAAAGATATAATTATATTTCTTGATCTTCTGCAAAATTCAGATGAAAAGTCTTTTCCTACTTTTTATGCTTACTGCTAGGTTTCACCAGCTAATCTGCTATATGTATCTGATAAATTGACTGCTGTTCTCATGGTTTTATTTTTCAGAATTTTGCCGCTCTGTTTCTTTTTATAAGTAATGGTGGTTTAATGTTTTATTGAATCTTGATAGTATTTTACTGTTTTTAATCTTAAACTAGGATATTTCTTTTCTCTGTTAGTCACCTTGAACTTTGTGGAAATTGGATATAGATGAGGATATAGATGCTTAAATAAAATAAACAAAGGTCTGTATATAAATATCTAAGATATATAAAGGGTTTAAACACCATTATTTTTTTCTGTTATGGCTTCTGTACTTTTCAGCATTATTTACTGAGCAACAATTATTAAATGCATACCAAGTTCATGTATGTTGTTTTGTAAGTGCTTTTGAAAATGAGGCACAGTTTCAAAAAGATGTGGCAAAATGGCATGGCAGTTAGCTTTTCCAGGGAAAGTAAAGAACAATTCTAGTCAAACCAAATCATCATAATCATAAAAAATATATCATTTTATTTTATTTTATTTTTATACCACTTTTTCCAAGTCATAAGACTCAAAGCAGCTTACAGAACCTAAAAGATACACAGATAAAATTTCGCATCATGTTCTCTTTGGCTGTTCTTTGTATACAGAAGTTAAAATATAATTCAACTGTCAAGAGAATTAATAGCAACTTTAAAAGCACATGCATTAAAAAGCAACATACACAGGTATACCTGAGGCACGGTACATACCGCCCCAAAAAGGTGGGCTGGAGGTGCCCAGTTTTTCTCCGTAGGGACGCTGCAGCAGCTGAATTATGCGGCGTCTCTCCGGACCAAAAGGAACCCAGAAAAAAACAGGTTCTTCTTGGTGCTTATGGATGTCGTCATCAGTGCACCATTGGCACACTGTGATGCGTTCATGATGGAAGCATGGTGCCCGGAGGTGCAGATGCAGTGTTGAGCTTGCATCATGCAGGCACACCCTGTATGGACGGCACCACATAAATATGGCACTGTCCATATGTGCTAGGGTTCCGTAGCGTGCGGCTGCTGTGCACTCCGAACTCTAGAATTGGCCCCAGGCCACCCCAAACCAGTGGTCTGTACTGGGCCTAGGTTAACAAAGTGGATGTGTTCCTAAGCATTGAATTTTGAACAGGAACTTTGGTAGGAATAGCATGGACAGAATAAGATTCTTAGATCACAAAAAAGAAGAGTAACTTCAACATGTTTCAGCAAATTTTTAAATTCAGAACTAAAGATATGCACAACGAGGCAAGGTAAGCCTTGCACGAGTAAACAAAAACATTGGGGATCTTCTAGCAATCACTTGAAGGCTTCATCCAAAATGTATCCTGGGAATTTTTTTCTTTAACCAGCCTTCAGTTTTCATATATAATTTCCATTTTGATGGCCAAAAAGAGATCTATCCTTTTAAAAAAAAAGAAAAGAAAAGCTGGCTATAGTTGATAAGAATTTTTTCTGCTCTCTGCTTTTCTCTATGTTTTCCTGCTCACACATGCTCTTTAATGGATTCCACGGGTAACTGCTGGTTAGCTAGTTGTAGGTAGGTATGCATGGCTACAAGAGAATAGTTTAGAGAAGAATCCCATTCTTGCCCTTTATTTCATTGCTTATGACACACATGCTTTTGCAGCTCGACACTGGAAGTTTGAGTTTCTCTAGCCCTCCTTCCTCATCCTCATGATGTTGATGCTGCTAAAAAAAAACCTTCTAGCTAGCAGGAGAACAAGAAGGAAAATGGGGAATGGACAGGCATAAAAGGACTTTGTAATAAGGAGCATCATTCAGTAGTGTCACTGGGGAGGGGGCAGGGGGCAGATAGCACCGGCTGACAACTAGAAGGGAGATGACACCTGGTTGCTCCCCCTTCCTTCAGGGCAGGTTGCTCTGTCCAGGGCTTCCTCTGCAGGGAGAAAGCCCAGGAAGGGCCACCACCACTCTCCCAGCTGCCTTCCAAATGCAGTGAACTCAGAAGGGGTGGGATTGGGGGGCTAGAGAGGCTGCCTGCCAAGTCCGACCTGGACTCAGAGGCATGGGAGGGAGGGAGGCCCCACCCTCATAAGCCCTGCCCCCAGAATCCCTGACCCCCACACCAGTGACACCCAGGCTGGAGATGTCATTGACACCATTGACAAAGGCTTAGCTAACTGAGGTATGTCTGTATGGACAAGGAGGCAGTTTATTAAAAGCCCTGTCCACATAAGTAGTCATTTTCCAAAGGCCCACTGAAACAAAGAAACATACCCCCCCCCCAAAAAAAAGTCTTCATCTGTTACTGGACGAGGCCGATGGATGGGTCTTGTCTATCCTCAAAGTAGCTGTTTAGATTTTGGCTGCTGTCTTTATAAACCATCACTTCCTGAAAAAAAATTATAGAGAGTCCCCTAGTCCCCTCCCCTCCGTTTTCTTCCCTATCAATTAAGATTTCTCTTCTACAAAAGGCTAAACATTACAGTGCCTTTTGTGGTGCTGAGATAGAAAAGCAATGTGGCAGAGAGATAACTCTGCATGGATTACTTCTATGAATTCTTCTCATTTCTGCTCCTGTGAGCATTGCACTAATCAATTTGCTCATATTGAATTCAAGGGCTATTTAGATAGGAAGCAGGCTCCTTGAAGTTTATGCTTTGCTTCGCCATACATAGTGCCCACATATCTTTATAGTTTAGTCAATTTTCAGCAGCAATCTCTCTTGTTGCCAATTCAATTTAATCTTGCTCTATTCTCTGTCCCTCCAAATTCAGACCATTTCTACTGTTTTTAAAAATTACTTATTTGTAAGGAGAGCGGAGGGAATAATCTAGAGCATGCAATTTAACAAATGCATTAAGTTGCTTATAGGACCAATGACAACAGGTCTAAATTTACTCATTTACATGAAGCACTTCAAAGTACTTGATAGATTTTTTTCCTAAGGCAAATAACACTCTCTATTGCTCAAAGGTAGTTATCTAAGAGAATTCAATAGTTTCTTCTTAGAATTAAGTTTTCAGATCCATTATTTCAATTTTATATTGGATGCCTCTGATGTAAGTGCTTGAGAGAGGTGCCAAGAGGACAACCAATTTTAAATTCTCCTGCTTAATCATCCCACCCCCCTCCCAATTTAAGTTAATTAAGGCTACAGTCCCGTCTGTCTGTCTGTCTGTCTGTCTGTCTGTCTGTCTGTCTAGGGGTGGGCATGCACTAAACATTGGAGGACAATCTTTAATAATAATAATATAATAATAATAGTTTCCACCCTCCATGAGCCCACTCTTAGAGCAAGTTTAATATATAGCCACTGACCTCTTAGAGTCAGGATTGACTGACATCAGCATTTCTGATTAATTGAAGTCACCTCTAGTCTCTTTTACATACAGATACTTTATTCTTTAAGGTGGAGGGCAAAACAGTATTTATGGCTAAGATCAAGTGTAGTGTAAAACAGTATTTATAGGCTAAAATGGGGCCCCATATGCCATTTTTCAAAATGGGGTTGGGAGGGTACCTAGGGAACTGCCTGGTCAAAGGCTATATATTAAGTTTGCAGTCCACACAATTCATTTCCCTGCAATACACTTGTATCCTGCAAATAACCCATACTGAACTCAAATGTTATTACTTGTTGATAGGCATGCAAAGGATTGTATTGTAGGAGGCATGCATTAAAATGGCATGGCTCTGGCAGAAAGCCGCTTAGAAAACTCCAAAAGAGAAAGAAAGAAAGAAAGAAAGAAAGAAAGAAAGAAAGATCTGTATCAGCAAAACTCAGTGTTTTCTGACATCTTCCTAGAAGGCCAATGTGGAGCTTCAGATTTAGGGTTATTCAGTCTGAGGTTCTGGACCCTCCTTTCCATTCCTCAAGAAGAAGGGAAGAATCTCAGGCCAAGAGCAGTGCCTTGAAGAAGTGTGTATAGATCATACAATCATAGAATCAAAGAATCGTAGAGTTGGAAGAGACCAGAAGGGACATCCAGTCCAACCCCCCTGCCATGCAGGAAATCCCAATCAAAGCATCCCCAACAGATGGCCATCCAACCTCTGCTTAAACACCTCCAAAGAAGGTGACTCCACTACACTCCGAGGGAGTGTGTTCCACTGTCAAACAGCCCTTACAGTCAGGAAGTTCCTCCTAACGTTGAGGTGGAATCTCTTTTCCTGCAGCTTGCATCCATTGCTCTGGGTCCTGTTCTCTGGAGCTGCAGAAAACAAGCTTGCTTCCTCCTCAATATGACATCCCTTCAAATATTTAAACAGGGCTATCATATCACCTCTTAACCTTCTCTTCTCCAGGCTAAACATCCCCAGCCCCCTAAGTCGTTCCTCATAGGACATGGTTTCCAGACCCTTCACCCTTTTAGTCGCCATCCTTTGGAAAAGCTCCAGTTTCTCAATGTCCTTTTTGAATTGTGGCGCCCAGAACTGGACATAATATGCCAGGTGGGGCCTGACCAAAGCAAAATACAGTGGCACTATTACTTCCCTTGATCTAGACACTATACTTGTATTGATGCAGCCTAAAATTTCATTGGCCTTTTTAGCTGCTGCATCTCACTGTTGACTCATGTTCAACTTGTGGTCTACTTGGACTCCCAGATCCCTTTCACATGTAGTCTCGTTCAGCCAGGTGTTCCCATCGTATATCTGTGCATTTCATTTTTCTGCCCTAAGTGCAGTACTTTACATTTTTCCGTGTTGAATTTCATTTTGTTAGTTTTGGCCCAGCTTTCTAGTCTATTCAGGTCATTTTGAATGTTGATCCTGTCCTCTGAAGTATTAGCTATTCCTCCTAATTTGGTGTCATCTGCCAATTTGATGAGTATGCCCCCAATTCTGTCGTCCAAGTCATTGATAAAGATGTTGAACAGAACTGGCCCCAGGACAGAGCCCTGTGGGATCCCACTGGTCACTTCTCTCCAGGATGAAAAAGAGCCATTGTTGAGCACCCTTTGGGTTCGGCCAGTCAACCAATTACAAATCCATGTAACAGTTCCTTTGTCTAGCCCACATTTTACAAGCTTATTTGCAAGAATGTCATGGGAAACGTTGTCAAAGGCCTTACTGAAATCAAGATATACTATATCCACAGCATTCCCTTCATCTACCAAGCTGGTAATTTTATCAAAGAAAGAGAAAGTGTTTGTCTGGCATGATTTGTTTCTCTGAAACCCATGTTGACTTTTTGTGATTATGGCATTGCCTTCTAGATGTTCACAGACCCTCTGTTTAATGATCTTCTCTAGAATCTTTCCTGGTATTGATGTCAGACTAACTGGACGATAATTGTTTGGATCCTCTTTTTTTCCCTTTTTGAAGATGGGGCTACTCACATTGGAGGACAATCTTTAATAGTTCTTCCACCCCATGAGCCCACTCTTAGAGCAAGTTTAATATATAGCCACTGACCTCTTAGAGTCAGGATTGACTGACATCAGCATTTTGATAATTGAAGTCACCTCTAGTCTCTTTTACATACAGATACTTTTATCTTTAAGGGAGGGCAACAGACAAACAGATAGTATTTTATGGCTAAGATCAAGTGTAGTGTTACAAACAGTATTTATAGGCTAAAAATGGGGGCCCCACCCCTATGCCATTTTTCAAAAATGGTGGTTGGGAGGGTACCTAGGGAACTGCCTGGTCAAAGGCTATATATTAAGTTTGCAGTCCACCCAATTCATTTCCCTGCAATACACTTGTATCCTGCAAATAACCCACATACTGAACTCCACAATGTTATTACTTTTGATAGGCCTTGCAAAGGATTGTTATGTGAGGCATGCATTAAAATGGCATGGCTCTGGCAGAAAGCGCTTAGCAAAACTCAAAAGCGAGAGAAAGAAACGGAAAGAAAGAATAAGAAAGAAAGAAGAAAGAAAAAGAAAGAAAGAAAAGAAAGAAGAAAGAAAGATCTGTATCAGCAAAACTCAGTGTTTTCTGACATCTTCCTAGAAGGCCAATGTGGAGCTTCAGATTTAGGGTTATTCAGTCTGAGGTTCTAGACCCTCCTTTCCATTCCTCAAGAAGAAGGGAGAATCTCGGCCAAGAGCAGTGCCTTGAAGAAGTGTGTATAGATCATACAATCATAGAATCAAGAATCGTAGAGTTGGAAGAGACCAGAAGGGACATCCAGTCCAACCCCCCTGCCATGCAGGAAATCCCAATCAAAGCATCCCCAACAGATGGCCATCCAACCTCTGCTTAACACCTCCAAAGAAGGTGACTCCACTACACTCCGAGGGAGTGTGTTCCACTGTCAAACAGCCTTACAGTCAGGAAGTTCCTCCTAACGTTGAGGTGGAATCTCTTTTCCTGCAGCTTGCATCCATTGCTCTGGGTCTGTTCTCTGGAGCTGCAGAAAAAAAGCTTGCTTCCTCCTCATATGACATCCCTTCAATATTTAAACAGGGCTATCATATCACCTCTTAACCTTCTCTTCTCCAGGCTAAACATCCCCAGCCCCCTAAGTCGTTTCCTCATAGGACATGGTTTCCAGACCCTTCACCCTTTTGTCGCCATCCTTTGGAAAAGCTCCAGTTTCAATGTCTTTTTGAATTGTGGCGCCCAGAACTGGACATAATATGCCAGGTGGGGCCTGACCAAAGCAGATACAGTGGCACTATTACTTCCCTTGATCTAGACACTATACTTGATTGATGCAGCCCTAAAAATTCATTGGCCTTTTTAGCTGCTGCATCTCACTGTTGACTCATGTTCAACTTGGGTTCTACTTGGACTCCCAGATCCTTTCACATGTAGTCTCGTTCAGCCAGGTGTTCCCATCGTATATCTGTGCATTTCATTTTTCTGCCCTAAGTGCAGTACTTTACATTTTTCCGTGTTGATTTCATTTTGTTAGTTTTGGCCCCGCTTTCTAGTCTATTCAGGTCATTTTGAATGTTGATCCTGGTCCTCTGAAGTATTAGCTATTCCTCCTAATTGGGTTCATCTGCCAATTTGATGAGTATGCCCCCAATTCTGTCGTCCAAGTCATTGATAAAGATGTTGAACAGAACTGGCCCCCGGACAGAGCCCTGTGGGATTCCCACTGGTCACTTCTCTCCAGGATGAAAAGGAGCCATTGTTGAGCACCCTTTGGGTTCGGCCAGTCAACCCATTACAAATCCATGTAACAGTTCCTTTGTCTAGCCCACATTTTACAAGCTTGTTTGCAAGAATGTCATGG
>NC_056523.1:88545040-88563483 GCF_019175285.1 Sceloporus undulatus | reverse complement strand
ATGGGAAACGTTGTCAAAGGCCTTACTGAAATCAAGATATACTATATCCACAGCATTCCCTTCATCTACCAAGCTGGTAATTTTATCAAAGAAAGAGAAAGTGTTTGTCTGGCATGATTTGTTTCTCTGAAACCCATGTTGACTTTTTGTGATTATGGCATTGCCTTCTAGATGTTCACAGACCCTCTGTTTAATGATCTTCTCTAGAATCTTTCCTGGTATTGATGTCAGACTAACTGGACGATAATTGTTTGGATCCTCTTTTTTCCCTTTTTGAAGATGGGGACAACGTTTGCCCTCCTCCAGTCTGCTGGGACTTCTCCTGTTCTCCAGGAGTTTTAAAAGATTATTGCCAATGGCTCCGATATTACATTTGCCAGTTTTTTAATACCCTTGGATGTAGTTCATCTGGTCCTGGAGACTTAAATTCATTTAGATTAACAAGGTATTCCTGTACTATCTCCTTACTTATCCTGTGCTGAAATTCCCCTTTTCTGTCCTCTGCTCCATTATCCTCAGGTTGAGCACCCTTTTCCTTTTCTGAGAACACTGAGGCAAAGATGTATTTTCCTAATTTGATAGACTTACCATTTTTCATTTGTACAGCACACTGTGTGCAACTATGGATGATATTTAATTATCCTGCTTAATGACATCCTCAGGAACTGTCTTTTGTAACATGAAAAAGGCTCATATCCTGTGACCTCATGCCATGTTGTCCTTCAGCTCTTATATTTTGGTGAAGAACTGTCAGGATCTGAGATAGTCTTGATCTGACAACTCTCTTCAAGGTTGACTCCTGAAATTTTTACTGCAAAATAATCAATGGTAGCAAAGGCTGAGATGGCCCTATACTTGGTGGAGTATTCTCTGGCTCCAAAGTGGTTCACGCTGAGACATACAAATAATGTCAAACCAGCCAGAGCCCAAAGATCTTCAGGAGAAGGCTTTCTCTCAGTCCCACCACCATCACAGGCCCACGTCTTGAGGACTCGACAGAGAGCCTTCTCAGTGGCTGCTCCCATCCTCTGGGTGCTGCTTTTTTGTCAGTAAGCCAAGACATTTTTATTTAAGCAGACATTTGATATACAGTTGATCTCAGGGTGATTTTTATGGAGCAGGTGGATTTTAGCTATGTTTTTAAATGTTGTTTATTTTTATGTGATTTTATATTGATGTAGATGATTTAAATTGTTTTAAATTTTATTGATATTTTTTATTGTTTTATCTCTGAGCTGCCTTGGATCCCTCCTGGGAGAAAGGTGACATACAAATAAATTAAAATAAAATATAAATGTCTTTGGCTTTGAAACTTAGCAAAGAGGGCCAAATTGTTCAAATGTTAGTCACTGTAGAGGAGAGCTTAGTTGTAAAAGAGTGAAGCTACTACAGAATAAATATCCTGTGGGCCTCCCTCCTCTTCCGTGGCCAAGAGGTTGGGCTATGGGGCCTTTTACTTGTTGGTTTGATTTATTCATGTATTTATGTGTTTTATTATGTATGTATTTTAATCTGTTGTGAGTCGCCCTGATCGTAGGAAGGGTGGCATATAAATAAAAATTTTATTATTATTATTTATTATCTTCAAACTACAACCAGAGTGAAATACCTATGCCAATATATTGCTTCTTTTTGGACAAAGGGGGCAAGATCCAGTGCTAGAGTTTCACTGGCAGAACAGCAAAAGTCAGAAAAAGTTATCTCCATTTCCCATTGCAGCCCACTGTAGACCTGCTGGAAAAAAAACCTCCAGTCTAATGAGAAGATTATAAGATCTATAGGTCTATAAGGAGGGGAGGAGAGTGAGTGAAGAATGCAGGATATCTGCAGGGCATGCTGGTGCATATCTGTTTTCTATTTTTTGAAGCCATCTCTGTGGCTTATCTCCCTATCTATCCAATAAACACATGATGATTAAGAAGATATAAATCTGACCTTTTTCCATTTTTTAAAATGCAAGGTTCATTCTGTCCCATCCCATTCACATATACATTTATTGGTTTTAGTAAATTCAGATTGAAACAGCAACAGCAATCTGAGCAAAATTCTCAGTGATACCCAATGATGAAAGAATATGAGTTTGGCTAGTGCTGTCCTTATTTCTTACAGATGCAATAAAGATCTGTAAACTACATGCATTGATCCCACCTATAGGAAACCACTCTTGGTATTTAAATATTACCTTAAATGGCTTGAGAAATAAGCATTTGCTAAAGCACTTTGACTAGCTGAGATCACTCTGTTATTTATGGGTGGCTGGACAAGTTGCATGATATTGTTACAGCTGCCTATTTGAGTGAGTCTGCTGGCACTTCTGTAAGTAATGCAAACATATGCAAATTTCAAATGAAGCTTCTACAAATATGCTTGACACTTTGAAATTAGCTTCTGCAAACATCCATCCCTTTAAAACTCAATGGATGGAGTGCTTGCTGAAAACCAACATAAGTGAAAAGGCCCAGGCACAAGTTTAATTACACACACACAGGCAGGAATTTTGCAGCATCTAACCAGCAACATTCCTAATCAAATAACCCAGAGGTGCTTATATTTGGATTTAGTAAAGCATGTGAGATTGAAATAAAGAGAAAGACATTTGAGGGTACTTTATTTTAATTACCAGTTGCATTGCGTTTTCTTTGTTGTCCTTTAAAAGTCAAAGGTATTGTGTTGACAATGAGATCCATCTAATACCCCATGATCATGTGTGCTTTGGTCAGTGGGCTTCACTGTGTATTGAGCTGAATTTTACAATATGGTAAATGCTGACTGTTACTTCATGAACAAATGTAATAAATTAAATCCAATGGTGACACTGCATTGTGCTAGCAGTATGGCATTTCCTCTAGCTGAACACAGCATTCTGGGAATTTTTCCACTCCACTGCATACGTCTGTAGTCCATCCCATGCTATTCCAGGGAAATCCCTTGAACCTTAGGAATGTCCAAAAGACAAACAAACAAATCAAACAAAAACAAACAAACAAAAATATGTTGCTCAAGAGGTGGTCTGCTCATGCATCTCCACACCCAAGATTTATTTATTTATTTATTTATTTGGTACCCCATCTTCTTCCCAATATGAAATCCCAAACAGGTAGCAATATAAGTTAAAACAAAATACAGCCAAAACATTTTAAAAATGTTTTAAAAACATTTTTTTAAAAAAAATTAAGCAATTTGACTAGCTGGGATCACTCATTAATTTAAACAATTAAAACTCAGGGAAACGGTGGCGGGATACCTCCATTTTGTAGCATGGCAGCGGCGGCAGTAGGGTTAGGGAACGTGCACCAATCACACGCTCCCTAACTCTAGTACGTACTAGGCTAACCCTAGTACGTACTGGGAGCAAAAAATGGTGGCGCCCTGTCTACATGGGCACCGCCATTTTGACATGACGGACGCCTAGCATCCACATGTCCCAGCATGCTTGTGATGCCACAAGTGCACCATTGGTGCATTGCGGCGTCACAAGCGCACCACAAGAAGAACCCGCTTTTTGCAGATTCTTTTTGTTCTGTGACGGAGCAGCGCGGGTTGGCCACTGCGGCTCCCTCGCAGAGCAAACCAGGGTGGCGGGAGACCACTCTTTTTGGGAGGTCTGTATCCCACCAGTGTGGTGTAGTGGCTTGAGTGTTGAACTAAAGCTCTGAAGACCAAGATTGGCCATGAAACTCACTGGGTGACCTTGAGCAAGTCACATGCTCTCAACCTCAGAGGATGGTAGTGGCAAACCTTGTAACAAATCTTGTAAAAAAACATGATAGGACTGCCTTAGGATCACCATATTGGAAATAATTTGAAGGCACACAACAAAACAACAAAAACAGATAGAGGGATATTTTTAAAAATAGCATTTCCCATTTAAAAGGTATCATTTCCCAACTAGTTAGAAGCTCCAAGCCTATCTAAATAAAAAGATATTTGCCTGACAGTGAAAAGATGGCAGGGAGGGAGGCAACTGGGAGAGAGTTCCATAGCCTAGACACAACCACTAGGAAGGCTGTCTCCCATCTCCTTTCCATTCAAGCCTGTGAGAGTGCTGGGACTGCTAGAAAGCCTCCCCACCCCCTCAAAGGTCTTAAGACTTGTGCAGGAGGAAGAATGGTCTTTTAAATGGTCTGTGAACCTAGTAAGTGATCTGAACAACTGTGGACATTGCTGGCTAAAATTTACATGCTCTCAGTAATTTTTGTTTGCTTTGCTTTGTTTTTACTTTAATTGTCAGTAAAAGAGAGCAATATATTATGGTTCATTAGTCCCTGGTTTGGTATATGAGTTTGTCCACCTTTTATTACTAATCTTTATTAGTAGTAGCAAGTATATTTCTATACCGCTTATCAGTGCACTTAAGCACTCCCTAAGCAGTTTACAAGGTGTAAGCTAATTGCCCCCAACAAGCTGGGTACTCATTTTAGCGACCTTGGAAGGATGCCAGGCTGAGTCCCTGGCTGGCATTGAACTCACAACCTTGTGGTTTGTGAGTGAATGGCTGAAGTACAGGCATTTAACCACTGTGCCACCAAACACAGATTCATTTTCCCCATTGGTTAAGTATGTGATTGTGCATGTAAAACCTGTAATCTGTGCTGATGATGTGGAGTTTCCAGTTGATGTGATTAAGTCTCTCTGAATCATCCATTGCTAACCAATGAAACAGATTATGAAAGGGCTGCTTCTCCCACCCTTATGCACATAGACACATTCTTTAAGGGCCACTTATAAGTGCATTTATTAATAGTTGAGTTCACACTAGAAGCTCAGCAGGGGATAATTTATTCATCAAATGGAGTGACTTTTCTGTTTATACTTGGATTAGCTTGATACAAATGTCATGTGTGTTCCACTGACTACAGAAAGTAACAGGAACAGAAGTCAATGATGCATGGTGGGATTCACAGAAAGACCTTTGCTTTCATTCAGTATGCGAGTTGCTGATTATAAACAAGGCCAAGAACATTCACTCCCATGAGCTATATAGCCATGGGTTTTTTTCCCTATCTTCCTTAATGAGGTTATAGAAATTACCTGATTTCTATTAGGAAACACAGCAGAAAGACAACTGGCATTAATGCTCCTAAATTTCAGATACTGGGATTATCTTGATTTTTATAACTGTATCATAGCATAAAGAGGTCTATTGTAACTTTTGCCAGAATAAGAATAAATAATGACATTGTTTCAGAAGAGTAGGAGCATTAGCAAGTGTTTGGAGGGGGAGAGACATTAAATGTCTGTATATGTATTTGGAAACTGCTTTAGGCTTTCATCCTACATCTATTTACCTGGAAATGAGCCCCTGCCAACACAATGAATTAAAACTAATAATTATACTCATGAAAAAATTAATTCTGCTGTTTTCACTGCTAAGGGTAGCTGCTGTATTCAATGTGTTCATAGGTTCAAAGTGCTATGTGCTTTGCTGGTGTACTTTCATCATCTGAATGAGCTTACGGTGTTCATTTTCTTGTCAATGTTGTGAATTCTCCTTCTCTTTCTCCGAAACATTCCTACTTCTCATTCAGTATCTGTTACAGGGAATTTTGCACGTGCAAGTGCTCCAGTTGAAGCTGGTTCAAAGATGATTTTGTAATATCTTATTTTCTGGTACCAAACAAAGAAACAGTCAAAATCAGCAGTATCTATTATTTTCAACATCCTGCAGTGGGCCCAGCTGAAAGGTGATGAGAAAAGAGCTGGTAAGCCTTCAGCTCTTCAGCAATGTGGTGATGAGCAATGACAGATATATTGCAAATCATAATGGACATGCACAAACCAGACTGAATAGCAGTTGGGAGAATGGAGGTAGCCAATGATGCTGCAAGTCAGAATTGAAATATATTACTGGAGCTGTAAGAATAATTCTTCTGCAGAAACCATTTCCAATTATATCTAGCATTTAGATTTTCTTCCCTCATATACAATTCTTGAACCACATAATTCAGAGAATATGGCTGCACTGCTTTAAAAAATATACTGGAAAGAAAATCCCATTGAATCAGACGTTGCAACACTAATTACAAGGAGTAGTTATAGTTATACTTCAAATGTACCAAAGTAGTTAGTTACCATTATGGTTGCATTTATAATAATCAGTTTGGCAATAGTGAAAGAGTTACTTTGGTGCAATACATACTGCCAATAAGCGGCATACCAGGGGCGATACTAGGGTTAGGGACCGCACGGCAACTGCAGGGTCCCTAACCCTAGTACATACTGGCGCTGTTACAATGGTGGTGTCCTATGTACATGGGCACTGCCATTGTGATGTCACAAGTGTGCCAATGGTGCACTTGCAATGTCACTGTGGTGCCACAGAAAGAACGCGGAAATACTTCTTTTTGCTCTGCAGTGATGGCATGCCGTTTGAGGGCTGCGCCATCCCTGAGGAGCAAAAATGAGTGCCAGCAGGCTGCTATTTCTCAGCGGTCTGTCCCGGGCCTTTGTTACTTTAAAAAATACACAGATCTGAATACCACAAGCCTATAGTACAATGCATGCTCTCCTCTCATTTACTTCATCGTTACCTCACCACAAAGAATAGAGCATGAGGAGATCAAGTCAGCCCTTGAACCTTGTGTGATTTCTCCTCCACCGTTTAATTTGGACACACTCCTGTAATGACAAAAATAAATAAATAAAAATGACACAGTAATATTGCATTGGATATTAAATCATTTCCCTCTATCCAGTTTAAAGCTGAATTCGGGTGGCATGCTGATCTTATCGGACATTTTTTGCTGCTGAATCTGCCACCTGAATACAGTCTGGGTCCATCCCCACTTCCAGAGCCACTCTGCTGGCATTTTCTTAAGTCAGAAAACAGCCAAATCTGAAAAGAGCTGGGAGGAGCAGCTCTGGAAGTGGGGATGGACCTGGGCTGTATTTGGGCAGCAGATTCAGTAGCAAAACATGTCTGATAAGATCAGGATGCCGTCTGAATTCAGCTTTAGATCAGATAGAGGTAAATCAATTTAATAACCAAAGTGATAAGCCTCCAAAAGGTTAGCCTCCTATTAAGCTAAAACAGTAATGTTAGTTATGTCTTAGTGCTTTTAAAAAGCAATTATTTACAAGTACTAGTTAATTATAACTATTTACTTTTAGATTCATCATTTAACATAATATAAGTCCCTCCTGCATTACTGCTTATCAAGCTGAGCTGTTCAAATATTAAACATTTCTGATTAGAACCACTTATGAGTATTAGTTGTTTTTTCTGAACACAGAATAATATCTATAGAAGCAAGGCAGCAAGCTGACTTCATCGACTACTTTAGCAGAACAACTTGTGGACCTCCAGATGTTATTATAACTCCTATCAGTGCTAGACCACACAGCCAGTTGTTAGGTATTATAAGAGTAATTGTAATTGTTACTGTAACAAGTAACAATAGTAACTGTAATTGTAACAAGTAATTGTTACATCTTTAATGCGTCTGTTCATCTATCTGTCTCACATTCTATCCAAATCCACCTACTTGATCACAGTAGCTGAGATCCTGTTTGAAGCTTCTAGAGTATAAAGGTCCACCAATATACTTGTACAAAGGTCTGAGCACCAGGATGGGAGGATGAAGACAGAGAACCCAACAGCTGAAAGAAGAGGTTTCCTTGCCCACAGCCACAACCAATGACTGGCTGTTGGTGTTGGGGATGTAGAGCTGCTCTCAGCAGCCATCTAGCAGCCATTTTGCTGCTGAACACATCTGCTGCATTAAAAGAAACAGGATGTTTATTTACACAGTGTTGGAAGAAATAGATCCACTAGCATAATCCCCAATTAAGCAGGTTTTCTGGCCATTGTCACCCAAAGTGGTGTGTTGTTGTTGTTGTTGTTGTTAATAATGAGATTAAAAAGAAGACTATAGTAAGGTTTTGGACCTGATTCAGGAACTATTTTGGATATTTCCCCAACAAATACTATATTATTTGTTCTAGGTTCATCAATCAATTTTCACAATGCTCGATGTTTACACCTAGGTTGACATCCTGAATATTTTCAATATGAGTTCCAGGACAATTAACAAATAATAATAATAATAATAATAATAATAATAATAATAATAATAATAAGCACCTATGCTGTTATTGGTGTAGTGGTTTGAGTGTTGGACTATGACTCTGGAGACCAGGGTTCGATTCCTGGCTCAGCCATGAAACCCACTGAGTAACCTTGGGCTAGTCGCATGCTTTCAGTCTCAGGAGAAGGCAATGGCAAGCCTCCTCTGAACAAATCTTGCCAAGAAAACACCATGATAGGGTTGCCATAAGTCAGAAAGAACATGAAGGCACACAACAACAACAAAAACACATCTTCATATCAGTTGGTATGGAATTTTAACAAATGCATATTCTATGCTTTGAAGGTTTTTTTTTCAGTTGTAACATAAATGAAATCATCAATATCACCAGCAGTGAAACAAGGTAAATGTATTAGTTAATGTGCTTCTGGATAGACATGCCTGAAAAATTTGTAACAGAATCCAACTGTATCAGATTTCCCCTGTTCCAAAACAGCAACATCTTCATGGTGACAGATGCCTTCTGTCAAATTATATGAAAAAGCAATGGATGGTCATAAAATATGTTTGTGCATGTGTGTGCGTGCATGTGCATGCATATACACATACATGTAAGTTGCCTGTTGATGTATGGTGACCACATGTATTTCATAGGGGTTTTTTGGGTTCTTGCCAATTCCCTCCTCTGACGTATAGCCTACAGCACGTGTTATTCCTTGACAGTCTCTCCTCCTAGTACTAACCAGGACTGACCCTGCTTAGCTCCCAAGCCCAGATGGGACCTGGTACTTTTAGTGTACTTAGGTACTGGGGTGGTAAAACAGATGCATGTAAAAGAAAATGGAAGAGGAACACATTTTTGCATATAGAGAGATACATATAAGTGTCTGCATTTGTGTGCTTTGCCATTCATTCATTCATTCCTTCCTTCTCTCAACAGAGGACTCAAAGTGGCTCAAAATAGAAGCTAAAACAAAATACTTAAAACAATGGATAATACAAAAGTTTAAAAGCAAAGAATCATATTGAAATGTCAGTTGAAAACCATTTTTAAAAGACAGTTAAAATATAATAGTATTGATAAAAGCAGAAAAACAAATAAAACATACCTTAAAGGAAAAAAAAGTGCAAGATCCAGAGCCTTCCAATCACTTCAGTCTTATGCTGCTGCAGCTGTCTACATGGACATCCCACATTTGGCATGTTCACCACCACAGCAGGTCACTCATTATGAGGTCAGAATGAGGCGCCCAGCCATGTGCTCTTTGTGGGTGCCTTGTTCTGACCTCAGAAGTGAGCAACCTGAAGTGCCAGTAGATGCACTGGGTGGCCCTGTGCAGACAGTCACCACAGCATGGGGATGGAAATCAAGGTAAGTGGGGAGATCAAGACAGCTGTAGGGCCAGGATACTCCAGGATGCTCCCAGAAGATCCTGGCCAGTGCAGACAAGGCCTAAAATGGAGTCTCCTTTGCTGGCTCTGATTTTTGATTTTAAATGTAAAGTGTGACTTCAGTACATGCAAGGCAAATTCCAGAGTTCCAAAGGTCAATTGCTCAAAGAGCTGTAATGTGTCATTATTCCAAATTTAAAAACACATTTGAGACATGTTCTAATGGGAGAAAGAATGATGGACATATATTTTTCAGCAGTTTGTGGAAATATGAACATGAAAAAAGTTATACAATTGTTCATGAAACAGAAGATATATGTACAAAATATTAGGAAAATGTGTACAATAATGCATACATTAAACAAAATGCATAACAAACTACATATATTGATAGAAATGTGCACAAAAATACAGTTAGTAAAAATGTACATTCTATGGTATGGGGAATGTATGATGTTCCCAATATTCCCAGATTGTAACCCCATCAGCAATAGCATGTCAGTAATGAGGGAGCTGGATTCCAAAGACATCTAGAGGACCACATCTTCCCTATCTTCAGTGTATTTCCCAGCATTTACAATTTGTGTTCTATTTTCCCTTGTGTGTGCATTTTTAATATGGAAACTGTGTCACAAAGTTCAGAGAAGTGCAAAAGCTGAAGGATAATTGCATATCATTTCAGTATTAGTTTGAAGAGTGCAAATTAGGTCGCTTCAGATCAAAATGTGAAACTAATTTATCCCCCACACTAGTATGGTTTTAGCTAATGACAAGAGAATTAAAAGCCATCTATTTTGACATACCTTTTAACTCTCCTGGTCTGGTAGGGATGTCCTAGTTAATCCTCTGTTGTCTTACTTTCTCAGATGCTTTTAAAATGTCCTGGTTTCTCTCTCTTCCTCCTCCTCTCCCCTGCTTCATTCTCATTTTGATTTTAGAACAATGTACTATATAATCCTATAGTTAGTGTTAATCATACTATGTTCATGCATTCACACACACAGTATAATGTATTGGTTGTTTTGGGGTCCCCCCTTTCCCCCCATATTTTCTTAAACACCAGCCATAAATTCCAGAATTTGCCTGAAATAATAGTTTCTGTGTTTTTCCTCATTACTTACTTCTGTCATCACTTTTTGACCACACAGTGATGTTACTTGGTCACACGTGACCCTGGTTTCATCTGACAAATGTTAGAGAGAATGTTCTAATTTCATCTGAGCCAGACTTATTAGTAAACACTTCCTTTGAAAGGTCCATCAAGTGTTCAGCACAATGTCCCATGCAAAACCAGCTTGGGGGTACTTCTGGATCCATTGCTCCAAATGACAGCTCAGAAAGATGTGACAGCCAGAAGTACTTACTATCAAGTTTGGCTGTTACACCAGCTACCTATCTTTGGCTGTTAAACCACCACCCTATCTAGAAACAGAGGACTTAAAGATGGTAGTGCACTGTACATTTGGCTACCTCTGTACCAAGTTTGGAAACTTCAATTAGTTCAAAACAGAGCAACCAAACTGGTTACTGGGACATCCAGGAGTGAACATATCACACCAATATTAAAGTCAGTCTACTCGCTGCCAATTAGTTTCCTGGTAAGGTAAAAAATGACGGTTATTACTTTTAAAGTGTATATGGTTTGGGTCCAGGCTACCTATAGGATCACCTCCTCCCATATAATCTGCCCCCTATACTCAGGTTCTTTGGCAAACATTTACTCCAGTCAGATAGGACTAGGTTGGCAACTGTCACCCAGAGGGCTTTTTCTTTGGCCTCCCCTAGACTGTGGAATGACCTGCCAGAAGAAATTCAACTCTCTGAATTTAACACCAGATTAAATATCAATCCCTTCTGGAATGCTTAGCCAGATGATTTTAAATGATAAATTTCAAATGATGAATCTAAAATGTGGATTGTTTTAATATATACGTGTCTTATCTGTTTTAACTGATGTTATATATTTGTTGGTCTGTTGTTCCCAGCTTTGATGATGATGAGGAGGATGACGATGACGATAATGATGATGATGATTAAACAGAACTCACCTGTTTGACTGGTGCAGTTGTGTACTTAGCATAACTGACAACCAGAGCAGATCATTTTAATGCCTTCAGGAAAAGCTGGGAGGGGTAAGACAATCTACCTGTTGGCCTGATGGGCCATTGTTAAGGTATAACAGAACTGCTATGAACATGGACATGATAACAAAGCTGCTGTCAGCCAGGAAGTGTCACAGTCCCTTTAAGAGTCAGGAGGGACTTGGAGCAGCAAGGAAACAGTTGCAGAGATGTACACAACCATACACTATCCTTAGACCTTTGGAGTAGCTCTTTTTTCCCCTCCCTGGGATTCTAGAGCACTGAGTCACCAGACAGAGAGGGGGAGGGAGCACAAAAGTGGGGAGGGAAGTCCCAGGAAGCATGTGCATGCATGGAAATAGAAGAGGCTGCACATTGAAAACACCCACAGCCCCAAAGAGATGGAAAACAGGGAGGGGAGGGGAGTAGTAAATGTTGTAAGAGAAACAACATCTTGCAGGAGCTACTGAGCTCAGCGTGCAGTACAGTGGCCAAGATTGTTATAACAGCCACTGACTGCAATATTATAGATTGAATTTTATTTATGGCACCTGGCCAACTCATAAAACGCAGAGCTGCAATATTACAGCACAGGATTAGCCTGTGCTTTGCCCATGGGAATAAATGTGTATTCCTCTCTCTTCCAGCTTTTGCTATGGCCAGTTCAGGGGAATAGCCTATAAAGGAGATTTACCAGGGAAAGGGAACTGTGTGGCAAAAGACCTCCCTCTTTACTAGCCTCAGGTGGAGTGTCAATGCTTCTCTGCCTGCCTTTTTCTTCCTCTTCCAAACTCCAACAGACCTTTGTGCTTAGTTCTTTAGGGGTATATGAGTACATGGGAGAGGTCACCTTAACCCTGGTTGTGTGGTGGGTAAATGCCTGTACTGCAGTCACTGACTCACAAGCCACGAGGTTGTGAGTTCAATACCAACCAGGGGCTCCGGGTCGACTCAGCCTGGCATCCTTAGAGGTTGCTAAAATGAGTACCCAGCATGTTGGGGGCAACTACCTTAAAGTTGTAAATTGCATAGGTAGTGCTTAAATGCACTTATAAGAAGTATAGAAATGTATTTGCTATTGCTATTGACCTCTCCTTTGTTTCCTGTCACCCATTTTGTATGCTCAGTATGCTGGAAAATGGAACTAGCTAGAGAATTCCAAAAAAAATCTTCATGTGTTTCATTGACTACAGCAAAGCTGTTGACTGCATAGATCTTGAAAAGCTATGGAATGCTCTCAAAGAAATGACAGTACCACTACACTTGACTGTCCTGTTGCATAACTTCTACTTAGGACAAGAAGCTGCCAACAGAACTGACTATGGAGAAACATAATGGTTCCCAATTGACACATGGGTCACCAAAGGTTGCATTCTATCATCCTATTTATTCAACTTGTATGCACAAAATGTCATATGACGAGCAAGCATATGGACTGCCCGGAAAGGGCAGATTGGGGCTGCCCCAGAGCTGATCACCTTGGAGCTGTGGAAAACATATGCTGCAGCCACAATCCATCCTGATGCCAGCCCAAATAGGAGTGGAAAGATCTTCTCCTATTTGGACTGGTTTTGGGCTGCCTTCAGCAGCCTTGCTGCAGCCCCAAACTAATTTCTACATGCTCCAGAGGCGTACTGTGTCTAATGCCACAACCCCAGCACTGATTGAAGCTGGCCCTGTGTAACTGGGGGCATGTGTCATCTAAACACCATGCCCAAGCCATGCGAAAGCCGACTTTTCAAGCCAGTCTATTCCAGCCCTTAGACTCAGAGGCAGGAGGCAGGAAGAGTGAAGATTGGAGGAAAGAACATTAACAACTTTAGATATGCAGATGACACAATGCAACTAGCAGAAACCAACAAAAGCCTAGAGAAATTACTCAAGAAAGTCAAGGAGCAAAGTGCCAAGGTAGGCTTAATGTTGAGCTCAAGAAAAGAAAAATTATGGCCACATAAGATCTACAAGAATTCAAACTTGATAACAAGAAAATTGAAATAGTTGATGAGGTTCAGGCCATGTGGTGGAGAAGGCCAGGCCACGCAGCAGAGAGGGCTGGGGGACAGAGGAGCAGGCTGGGCTGGGAGGACGGAGGAGGTAGGCCGGGAAGAAGGCTGGGGGTGGAGGGAGGCATGGCCGGGGCAGAGAGGCTGGAGAAAAGCCCCTGCCAGTGGGAACCAGGGCTGATTCGAATCCACCTGGTTCCCACTTGAGCTGAATCGATTTATTTAGAAACAAATCGATTCAGCCCCAAAAACACCCCATTCTACCAGTGTCTTTTTGATGTGGGTTAAATGGGTAAAAACCATGCCCCCCTTTCAAAATCGTTTCAATGGTGGTTTAAACCAAATCATTTGAAATCATGAATCCGGTTTAAACCATAGTGGGAATTAGGTCCAAGAAGAGTTGTGTATAGTACCTCCCCAAAAGTAGATGTGATTTATTTTAACTGGTCAAGTAGACCTAGTTTGTCTTAGGGGATGAGCACATCGAGAGGTAAAATCAGGCCATTCCTGGGTTTTCCCAATTTGGTTGATATGCCTGCTAGCCACACAGCTGCTGCCAAGGCCAGCCGAACACTCACATGAAGTTGCATCTCACAGCATTAAGTCACAAACTCTTATGTTTTTGGACTTCCCAATGCATGCATACCATCACATGAACATGTCACCTGTGACTGCCAATTACCTCCCTTGTCCCACCCAGATTCCATCCCTTTGGATGCAATGTGTGCACAGTCACATGAGTGATACATCACCTGTAAAGTGCATTGGTGCACCCACTGACACATTGTCAAAGCACAATCAAGGAGGCCCCCATACATGACCCTTTCCCCCCCTTCACCCCATGCCCTGCTATTGGACTGGCCAGTTTGTGTATATTTTTATTACATCCATTGCATTATTGGTGACCTGCAATGTTTCTCATAATTTAACTTCTTGTGTTGTGTGAGGGCTTATTGGTGCAATGGATCAATGGTGCGTCTGGTCACTTGTGTGCCCGTACACTGGCAAAAGAAAAACACCATATGGGAAGCAATGCTGGTGGTGGCTGTGTCTCACCAGGCCTAGGGTTCATGCTCCAAACCACTTCTGTAAGCCACCAAGGCCTTCCTGCATTCCCACACTCGCATCGTGCTGTTTATATGCCTGTGCAATAATGCATACTTTCCATATTAGAGCAGAGCAAAAGGGCATTATTTTACTCTGGTTTTTAACCTGAGAGTGCAGCATCATCCTGATTTCACCTCATTTTGGCCCAGTGCATTGTATAAACAGTTGAGGCTTGAAAAAGGGTCAAATTGTTGTTGTTTTTTGTCCCACATGGACAACCCCTTAGTCCACTTTCTCTCCCCTTTCTCCTGATTGGTTTAATATCTTCCCTTGTCATTTAGGGTCTGGTCCTCTTTTTTTCCTTCCCCAAGTAACAATTGTTCCTCTTTGAAATATGCCTCCTTATTGCTTGCATCCACTTGCATCCAGAGAAGTCTACCCCCACTGCCCTGCTATTGATAAGCCACTGATTGGGTGCAGCAAAGTTGGTTTGTATTTGCAGGTTGCAGGAGTTTGCAGATGAACTGAGAGCAAGGCCTCTTAATATGTCACCCAGACTTTCTGTAGGAGGCAAAGGCGGAGGCAGAAGTAGCATTTTCAGAACTGGCTTTCAGAACTGATTTTCTGGAACTGTGTGGGAAGATGGTAACCTAATGCTGCCGGCTTCATTTGCACAGCTTGCAAAATGGTTGATGTTATCTGAGGCTACATTTGCAACAATATTCCAAAAAGGGTCATGCACAGAGGTTTAACCTGGTAATTTTGGATTTGAAAGCACTTTACTTAATGTGTTATTTCCTCTGCAGGTGTTGCTGCCATAGTGAACTTAGTTCAGTCTTTCTGTCTCGGCATGCGGTATACTTTAATCTCTATGAAATGGACTAATTTTCCAAATGTGTTTTTATCTGGTAGAGTCTGCTTGTACTTATATGTTTGCTTAAAATTCCTGAGTGTAGCCAAACTCATGTTGCTAATTCCAATAAAAATGATAAAACAATACAAAATATCAAAATCAATCCAATGAATCAAATGTGGCAAACCAATAATAATGAAAATATCTATTGACAGCAGTGATTACAAACAATATTGTCTATCACCAGCAATTGTAAAGCTAAAGAAAACATACAGGCATCACATATTGGATGAAAAATGAAGAAGATAAAGCTTTGACAAAGTTTGCCAGGAGGACAATTCAAAAGTGTCTTCAATAGACAACATATTGCTGTATGTATTCATAGATCCTGATTCCCTAAAAGAGGGGACTCAGATCATTGTTTCTTTGTTCTGTTTTTAAACCTGATATTATTAGCTTTCGTGCAAGAATAAAATGGGTACTAGGCTGAAGCTACAAGGAGGGCAAAATGGGGGGGGGGGGGTATCAACCCCCATAACAATTTTGCTCCCCCATGACATTTTCCTCCAATCCCCAAATTTCTACAATTGGAGTAATTTAAAATTTCAGTTAAGCATTTAGAAATATAGTTTAGGC
Source organism: Sceloporus undulatus (assembly GCF_019175285.1). Classification (NCBI taxonomy): domain Eukaryota; kingdom Metazoa; phylum Chordata; class Lepidosauria; order Squamata; family Phrynosomatidae; genus Sceloporus; species Sceloporus undulatus. Next base: position 88,547,444 of record NC_056523.1, on the reverse strand, counting down.
ATCTAAAGAAAAAGGGAAGGCAAAGTTACAGAGGAATGTGAACACAGCAAATATGTGACTTTTAAGTGTCAATGATCTGTAGTTACTCATTTGCTGCAATGCTAGATATTTGGCAACTGAAATAAAATGTTATGGTGAGGCAGAATTCTTGTGGGACAAAACCTTCATCCCCCTGCCTCCTGTAGCTACATCTCTGACAACAGGGTGGCTCATCAGACTAAAACAGGTACAAAGGGAAACAGATAAGAAAAGATATAGGGAAAATACTTTTGAAAAAGAGATTATAATAGTAAAATACTGTTGAATTGGAGGGGGAGAAGCATAATTGCATAGGCTTATCTCAAATGAAGGAGTGGCACAAGCAAGAGAATCTCTCATGCAAGAGGTTGAATTAGACAGAAGTCTACTCACAAAAGCTCATTTAGATTCAGTCTAGCAAGTGGGACCAAATACTCAGGAGAGAAAACTGCTTTTTTTAAAAAAAACGATTACCATCTATTTGATTTCCCTAATTCCAACTCTACTGATTGCTAGCCCTCTCAAACTTTGCTTTTCCATTATAAAATGTAGTCAGGATTTTAATGGCCTTTCCATACTTTTGGTCAACATTCTTTGGAAATCCAGCGCTGTAGCTACATAATCCTAGACATTGGAATTTAGTGATCTTATCCACACAGGTAAGTTCCTCTCTCATCCCTGCACTGTCAATCTATACTTTACAAATGTATATACAATGCAAAATGAAAATAAAATCCTATTTCTTAATCCTGATTTTTAAAAATAAAATACATTCTCAGTGCATGTGCCGTTCCTTATTTTAAATGCATGTAGATCATAGCAGTATACTAATAATAATAATAATATTTATTTATACCCTGCTCTTCAGCCAAGGCTATCAGAGCAGCTTACAGGTTTGTTTAGCTTTTTATTTATATGGCAATAAACAATAAATCAATACAACTATGGGTGCATCTCTATTGCAGAAATAATTCAGTTTGAGACCACTTTAAATGTTGTAGCTCCATCCTATGGAATCTTGGGATATGTAGTTATACAAGGTCTGTAGCCTCTGCCAAAATGTTCTGGTGGCTCACAAAAATATAACTCTAGGATTCTGTAGGATGGAACCATGGCAGATAAAGTGGTGTCAAATGGCATTAATTCTGTAGAGTAGATGCATCCTAAAGAAGAAAAAAGAGAAAATGAGAAAAACAACAACAACAACCTCCCCCATCTGGTCCACCAAATGACCCAGAAACTGCTTTTAAATTTAGCTCTGTTGCAAAGTGATTGCAGTGTCCCTTTAAGTGCATAATAAAATAAAATAAAAAATGTTTGTTTCTGCTGCCTTCAAGCTAAAAACAATTACTTGGGATTCTTATTCTAAATAATTGCCTTTCTTTTCTTTTCTTTTCTCTTTTAAAAAATAGCTTTCAAGGTGGATGAACATGAAAAAGAACCACAGAATCAATCCATTAACATTATAAGTGCAAAACAACTTAAAACATTTAAAAAAATAGAAATTAAGGAATATTGAATCAGTTTGAAGAGATGTATGACACTTTTCCAGCTGCTTTTAAAATACCGCAGTTTCTCTCTCCTCTTCCCAGTTTCCCCTTTCGTCTTCAGCTTATTTAAATTGCTGCAAACTGAGTTCTAGGTACAAAATTAGTTTACATTCAATGGACTCAGCAGGAGGAGGGAAATGGGCAGAATCATATTGTTCCCTTTAGATCTGAGCAACAGCAAACTCCTACAGCCTGTTGTTGAGAAACCCTCTCCATTTTACTTGTCCAGCCAATTCAAAAAGCAAGATGAGTCAGGTATCTGTAATAAAAATAGCTTTATTCTACTGCGCAGAGAATAGGCTGCCAGGTATCACAGGGTGCAAAAGCAAGCAGCACCAGATTCAGAGTGTAGTTACATTTTATGCCTTTACTGATAACACATTCATTAACCACTTCTATATATGATAGCATTATATTATCCTATAGGTCACTATAGACATGATTTCCTCTTGCAGACCACTCCTCTGACCAATACAAATTCCCAGCAAACTTTGGCCGAAGGTTAAACCAACCATCAGTAGTGTCACTGGGTGTGTATGAGGGGTGTGGCCTGTACCATGTGACAACCCAGGAGGCAGATGACACCTTGTCAGCCCCTCCACCATCCCCCATGCTCCATCTCCTGTGTGTGCCACTCCCCCTCCCCCCCGTGTGTGCTGCTTTGTCGCCCCGTGTGTGCTCTATACCCCCACATGTTCTATCTTGCTTGCACTGTCCTGTCCTTTTCCAAGGAGCAGAGTGGTGCACACTCCCATTCCCTGTGCCAACCCCCATTTATGTGCTGCTCCATGCTCCCAGACGTGTGCTCCTTCGTCCCCTTGTGTGCTCCACCCCCC
>NC_056523.1:88524369-88535040 GCF_019175285.1 Sceloporus undulatus | reverse complement strand
TAATAATACTGTTTATTTATAGCCCGCTTTTCCAAAGAGATCAAAGTGGGTTACAACAAAGGTACTACACAATGTACAAATTTACAAACAGCATCCACATAAAAAAATCGATGACAGTACATCAGAGTATTAAAAACAAGATAAAAATTATAAGGTTAAAAACCACAACAATAACTAGCTTAAAATGCTAGTGTAACGGGGAGAGAGCAGAAATCACAGCGTCTGGGGGAAAGCCTGTTGAAGAGGAAGGTCTTCAGCTTCTTCCTGAACAGGTCAAGGGAGGTAACCGGGAAGAGAGTTCCAAAGCTGCGGGGCCGCTATGTATTTTTGTTATTTATTGCTGTTGTTAATCGCTATCTTATTTTATTGTTATTGTTTAATGCATTGCTATGTTACATTTGTTTTTTGATTCATGTTTATTGTTATTGCCTTGTATTATCCCCTCTGTTGTAAGCTGCCCGGATTTCCAGTGATTGGGCAACATATAAATAAATCCTATTATTATTACTATTATTATTATTATTATTATTATTATTATTATTGGGGGGACTTTGAATGTGATTTCCTGCATGGCAGAGGGTTGGGCTGGGTGGCCCTTGTGCTCTCTTCCAATTCTATTATTCTATGATTCTATTATATTTTTTTAAAGTACAAATAGACAAACAAAATGGCAGCCAGCATGGTTTGAGTGTTGGACTCTGAAAACCTGGGTTTGAATCTCAGCTCATCTATTTAAACCCAGCCCCAGGTGACCTTGGGCAAGTCACACTCTCAGCCTCAGAAAATGTCAATGGCAAATCCCCTCTGAAAAAGCTTGCCAAGAAAACCCCATGGTATGGTTGCCTCAGGGTTGCCATAAGTCGGAAATGACTGGAAGGCACACAACAACAGCATGGGCTAGAATATTCTGGGAGTAGCCTGGAGTATTCTGGCCTGAAAACTGCCCCAACATCTGCCCACTGTAGTGCCAGGCTGCATCACATCAGAGGTGAGTTTTTAAAAATCCCTTTTAAGTGAGGGTTTACCTTGGGTTTGGTATTGAACTGTCCAGATGTCATCTAGAGAGTTTGCACTAGAACTGGGAGTGGGGCCCTGCATTGTCCAGACTGATCACCAGGAGGCCAGAAGAGGCCATTTTATTTGAGTCATGTGGCCAACTCCTATGTGGTTTTTGCAATGTATGTATTACCTGGCAGTACTGTTGTGTTCTAGGTTCCCCAGGCTGGGCCAGGTGCTCACACTGGGCCAGTTTGCCACTGCAAAGATTTAGATCTCTTAGGCTGCATCTGCATTGCAGAAATTATCCAGTTTGACATCACTTTAACTGCCATGGCTCAATGCTGTGGGATTCTGGGAATTGTAATTTGTTGTGTCACCAGAGTTCTCTGACAGGGAAGGCTAAATTTCTCACAGAACTACAGTTCCCAAACTTCCATGGCAGTAAAAGTGGTGTCAAAATGGATTATTTCTGCAGTGTAGATGCAGCCTAAGTGGTCATTGGGAGCCCTCTCCTCTACAAGGCAATGAAATTCAGCCAAGGAATCCAATGTAAGCCCAAATGGGCTTTTCAGCTTTGCTTTAATCGACTTCTTGGAGGCCACTGTTTTTAATAGAGGCATATATTTACAATTTTATTAGCCTTGGCTCACGCCCATGGTTTTTCCTTGCAGCATTCATTCACATCCTAAAACCACTATGCTTTGTATGTGTGAGTCAGCATTCTGCCAGATTTTCCGGATGGAAAGGAACAGGAAAATAGCATTATGGTTGCCTAGCAACTGCAGAATAGGCTGCAGTTCTTAGGCAACCAGCCTGTGGGAAGGCGACATTAACTTGGCCTCCTACAGTGAGGCATGCCGCGTGAGGGCTGGTCGGAAACTTGTGGAATCAGGAATTTGATCTGCAGATTCCTTCAGTCTCCATATGGCAAGTGAATAGAAGGCGAGTGTAAGGCCTCCTCCCGCTATTGCTCCTCAGTAGTTGAGGTTAGACAAGTAGTGTAAGCCTTTCATCCACCCAGCGAGTAGGAATATGAGTAGGGTTTTGGTGTTCCACTTTTAACAAGATGGTAACATTTCTAGATACATAAAAGAACTGTGCCCTGAAGCTGCTGGCTAGAAAACCAACCAACAGGGAGGCAAGCATGGATTTACTCCTAAATGTTGCTGCCCAACATCCACATCACAGGCTCTATTCAGATGTTGTTGTTTTTAGTGTGACTATCTGAATCATTTCACTAACACATTCCGATTTTGTTGTCCACACTATTTTTTTTAATGAGAACATCATCTAGGCACATTTCTGCAAGTTCTGTTGCTTACACGTCAGCACTTGAATAAAGATGGAGTCAATGATGCAAATGTATTCAAAGCATGTTCGAGACATGCAGAGATTTATCCGATTTATCCAGGGCCTATTCTCATCAGTTATTTATACAGCCAACAACGTGAATCTTTTAGGAAAACTCAGAAAAAAAAACCTGTGATAGATAATCCTGGGTTAAGTGGGGATTTTGGCAGCCCCCCCCCCCCCCCCCCCCACACACACAAAAAAAACTTTATTGCATGCATTCAAAATGCATGTGAACAACAAAGATTCAACCCAGATTCTGCAGGGATTATTTTCACCATCTGAATAACCCCTTATTGTGAGATGTGGATGTTGTTGAACCAAGTGGAAATAGAGACAACAGTGTTATTGAGTTTAATTCCTAGATAATTATATTTAATATCAAAAGAAGAAACATCTTTAAAATAAGACGACTGTCAAAGTGTTGAGAGGACAAAATTGCTGGTGAGCTATACAAAACAAAATAATAGAAGCATCTGAGCATGTAAATGAATATTATAAAGCTGAAAAAACTGCAGAAAAGGTTTTTTAAATTATGCATTGTAGGTACTAGTAACCATATTGCAAACATACAATGGCTCATGGAATGCACTAAAGAGTTCCAAAAGAAGATCAACATGTGTTTTATAGACTATAGCAAAGCCTTGGAATGCACAGATCATGAAAAGCTATGGAACACTCTTAAAGACACGGGAGTGCCAACACATCTGATAGTCCTGATGAAAAATCTGTATTCATGACACGAGGCTACTGTTAGAACAGAATATGGAGAAACCAAATGGTTTCCCAGACAATGAGAAAATTGAAATAGTAAGACTCCCCATAACTTGGGTCAAACATTGATTAGAATGGGGACTGCAGTCAAGAAATAAGAAGACTAGGAATGGGGAGGGCAGCTATGAAAAAATTAGAAAAGATGCTAAAATGTAAAGACATACAAGTGAGTATGAAAGTTAATCATACAAGCCATTTCCCCCCTATTACCATGTACAGTTGTGGGGGCTGAATAGTGAGGAAAGTGTATAGGAGGAAAATCAATTTATTTGAGATGTGGTGCTGAGGATACCATGAACAGCCAGGTGGGTCCTAGAACAGATTAAATCTGAAATCTCTCTGGAAGACAAGATGATAAAGTTGGCCATGTCATGAGAAGGAGTGACTCATTGGAAAAGACAATAATGCTAGGAAAGTTGGAGGGATATAGAAAGAGAGTTTAAATAATAATAATAATAATAATAATAATAATAATAATAGGATTTATTTATATGCCGCCCAATCACTGGGAATCTGGGTGGCTTACAACAGCGGGGATAATAGACGTTCCCTGCCCTCAGGCTTACACATCTAAAACGACACGACACAAAAGAGAAGGGAATGATGAGGGGGGCGGGGATCAGGTCCAGCATTCTTCTCTCCGAGGGAGGGCTCTTCTTCTTCAGGCTAGCCCCTGATGGAGCTGGGCCAGCCTATTCTCTCCCTCACAGGCCGAAAGATGACAGTTAAGGAGGGAGGAGCCTCTTTCTTCAGGCTATGTAAAGGTCCGTCTATGTAAGTCATCACAGTATGGGACCTCTGGCTGCTGGAATCCTGTCGCCAAAATCTCTGCAGGACCTGGCATGAGCTGCCAGAGCCCTGGAAAGATCAAGGCTAAGCCAACAGACACAGTGAGCTTTATCCATGCAGGGCAGATGGAGATACAGCTATTTAAGGGTTGCATTGGCCTATCAACCCTTGCCACAGCAACACAGTCTTCTGTGCTGCCTTTGGCTGGTCTTTTGACTTGTTTTGCTAGCTTTCCCTTATTTAGACCTAATCTGCATCTTGACTCTGCCTCCTGCCGCTGGACCATTGGATTCTCACTGCAAGTTCCCCATCTGAAGAGCCCTGGTGGTTAAATGCCTGTACTGCAGCAACTCACTCACAAACCATAAGGTTGCATGTTCAATACCAGCCAGGGGTTCATGCTGGAGTCAGGCTTGCATCCTTCTGAGGTCGCTAAAATGAGTAGCCAGCTTGTTGGGGTCAATTAGCTTACACTTTGTAAACTGCTTAGGGGCTGCTTAAGTGCACTGATAAACAATATAGAAATGTACTTGCTATTGGTATTGCTATCTGAGGTCTCAGCCCTGTGGAGAAAAGAGGGATTAGCTTAGCAACAGCAGCAGCCAATCACAAGGCAGCTACCCTCAGCCAATGAGATGCTGGCAGGGAAAGATTAAAAGTTCTGTTGTGGCAGTTAAGAACTTCAGATAGGGTTCTGTTGAGTCTAGTGAGTGGACATAGTTTTATGAGTTCCAGAGGACATCTCCTTCAATTTTACACTTTACTTTTCACTACTCCCTTAAGAGGCTTGTGGGGACTTGCTCAGAGGAAGTGAATCAGAGTCTTGCCTCTGGAAGGAGCTAGTAGCCAGGAGCTCTGTACATAACTATAGTTCCAGTTGATCGAGTTTGCTAATAGAGTTTGGGGACAAAGGCCAGGCCCACAGGGGTTCATTACACTGGTGTTTAGCAGGGGAAGCCCACAGTCTTGTTCAGTGCCTCCTTAAAACTTTTCAGTATGGACACTGAAGGTCCTGCTGCAGTCACCTGCAACACTTATGGGATGTTTGTCTTCTTGCCTAGGGATATGGGGAACTTCACTTGCACTAAGTGCAAGTTGGTAGCCCTCTTAGAAGCTGGAGGCCCAGGTAACTACACTTCAGCATCATAGGGAGCAAGAGGTTTTCCTGACCAGAATGGACCAGACAGTCCTGGCCAGGAAACACACAGAAAAATTTGCTGGTGAGGAGGAGGTTAATTCACATACAACAGAAGTAGATAGTTGGAGGAAGGTCACACACAGAAGTAGGGAAACCAGGGAATGTTCTGTGAGCTTGCAGCTACAGAAGAGATTTGAATCTCTATTATCAAGGATGATGAGGAACATCAGCAGGGACAGACTTCAGGGACAGAGCAGGGGACCCTGAGAGTTCCACTAGAAGGAACTGCCACTGCTAAACATCGGAGGAGGTGTGTGGTGGTCGTGAGGGACTCCTTGCTGAGGGGTACAGAAGCAGTGGTTTGTGGGCCTGACAAGATGTCTCAGGAGGTGGGCTGTCTACCTGGAGCAAAGATCCGTGATGTGACAGAGAGGCTGACAAGACTTGTCAAGCCTACTGACCATTATCCCTTTCTTTTAGTTCATGTGGGAACCAATGATACTGCAAGGCACAACCTTCAGAATATCGTAAGGGATTATGAGGCTTTGGGTAGGAAGTTGAAAGAGAAGGATGCACAGGTTGTCATCTCATCTCTTCTCCCAGTCGAAGGGCATGGTCCAGGAAGGGAGAGGAAAATAGCAGAGGTGAATAACTGGCTCCGCAGATGGTGCCACCAAGAATGGTTTGGATTCTTGGATCATGGTCTGGGGTTCCATGAGGAGGGACTTTTGGCAAGGGATGGGTTGCATCTCACACCAGTTGGCAAAAATGATTTTTCCAATAGTCTCAAAAATTTGATCAGGAGGTTTTTAAACTGAATTATGTGGTGGAGAGAGACAGTATTCTGGAAGGCAAAAGGGCTTGAGAAAATAGTCAAACTGTCATAGAGGGAACAAGACATACAGTGTAAGGACCCAAAAGTGGGAGGCAAAAAAACTTGCACAGACAGCAAGTCAAAGAGAGACATCGTCTTCGATGTCTCTACACTAATGCACAGAGCATGGGAAATAAGCAAGATGAACTTGCACACTAACACAACAAAGCAAATATGATATAACTGTCAGCGCAACTGCTGGGGTCCAACAGCCACTGTCAGCCACTCAAACGAGTCCTGGGGTTAAATCAGACCCTTGGAGCAGAGCTGGCAAATTTCCAGAAGCCGAAGCGTGGCTCCAAAGTCCAAGTTGGGATGAAAGCAACTGGATGTCTTCCAGGAACTGCAGCAATGCAGGAACCTCCGGGGACACACAGCAAACTGATGCTATAGCTTCTTCTGATAAACCACCAGAGAAACTAAGTCTCCCAAAGTGCTCTTTATTCACAGTGCTATTATACAAAACTAGATCTCTAAAACTCCAAAACATACCAATCCAACTCCTACTTCAAACCCACAAGCAATCCCTTGCAACCCCTGGGTTTATATAATCTCCAGACCATGTGGTCTCTCAAACCCAGTGAGTTCAGGTGTGTAACCATGTCATGTGTCTTCTGTGCAATCCAGACACATGGTTTCATCAGCCATGGCTACGTGCACTTGGACACTGAAGTGTCCTTGAGCCAATGAGCTTCAGCTGAGCTTGATCAGCCTTGCCACTGTGCTGAATGCTCATGGCCAAACACACACACATTAAGCATTTCCCTGTGTGCTGTGTTTTAACCCTTCAAATCCCTGACAATAACAGGAGTCACTGAAACCTGGTGGGATGAGTCTCATAATTGGAATGTGGAAATAGAGGGGTATAACCTTTTTAAGAGAAACAGGGCAAACAGGAAAGGAGGAGGAATAGCCTTATATGACAGGAACATTTACACCAGTGAAGAGGTCCAGGACATCAATCCTGGAAACCAGGTGGAGAGCATCTGGATAAAAATTAAAGGGGAGGGAAACAACAGGGATGTTATTGTGGGAGTGTACTACAGACCCTCAAGTCAGACTGAGGAATATATGTATTATGCTACTAGAGTGGTCCCTTCCCCACCACCACTCCCTTCTCCTTTTGTGTCGTGTCTTGTTAGATTGTACACCTGAGGGCAGGGAACCGTCCAATTAAAAAAGATTGTATGTACAGCGCTGTGTAAATTTACAGCGCTTTATAAATAAAGGTTAATAATAATAATAATAATAATAATAATAATAATAATAATAACAATAATGTCTTTCTAGAGCAGATGACCACACACTCAGAAAGGAGAAATGTAGTAGTGATGGGTGACTTCAACTATCTTGATATTTGCTGGAAGTCAAACTCAGCCAAATCCTCAAAGTCTAGCAAATTCCTCACTTGCCTTGGAGACAATTTCATTGTCCAAAAGGTGGAAGAGGCAACAAGGGGGTCAGCTATTTTCGATCTGTTCCTAACCAACAATGATGACCTAATTAATGGAGTGCAAGTGGTGGGATCATTAGGTGAGAGTGATCATGTTCTCCTGGAGTTTGTTATACAATGGAAAGGAGAAGCCAGGCATACTCAGACATGCATTTTAGACTTTAGGAAAGCTGATTTTAGTAAAATTAGAGAAATACTGGGGGTGATCCCATAGTCAGGAATACTAAAAGAGAAGTGAATTCAATATGAATGGGAGTTTCTCAAAGGAGAGATAATGAAAGCACAATTTGAAACAGTTCCAATGAGGAAGAAAAATGAGAGATGTCTCAAGAAACAAGGATGGATGACTAAGGAACTTTCAACTGAGCTAAGTTTTAAATGGAACATGTATAAGAAATGGAAAAACAGAGACATCACCAAAGAGGAGTTCAAACAAATAGCTAACCTGTGTAGGGGTAAAGTCAGAAAAGCTAAAGTTCAGAATGAACTCAGGCTTACTAGAGAGGTTAAGAACAACAAAAATGGCTTTTTGGGGGTATGTCTGAGCAAAAGGAAGAAGAAGGAAACGGTAGGGCTACTGCGTGGAGAAGATGGCAAAATGCTAACGGGACAGAGAAAAGGCAGAATTATTCAATACCTTCTTTGCCTCAGTGTTCTCAGAAAAGGAAAAGGGTGCTCAGCCTGAGGATAATGGAGCAGAGGACAGAATAGGGGAATTTCAGCACAGAATAAATAAAGAGATAGTACAGGAATGCCTAGTTAATCTCAATGGATATAAGTCTCCAGGACCAGATGAACAACATCCAAGGGTATTAAAAGAAAAGAACTGGCAAATGTCAATATCGGAAGCCATTGGCAATAATCTTTGAGAACTCCTGGGAACAGCAGAAGTTCTAGTGGACTGGAGGAGGGCAAACGTTTGTCCCCATCTTCAAAAAGGGGAAAAAAGAGGATCCAACATTATTGTCCAGTACTATACACTAGTACCAGGAAGATTCTAGAATAGATCATTAAACAGAGAGTCTGTGAACATCTAGAAGACAATGCCATAACTCACAAAAATTCAACATGGGTTTCAGAGAAACAAGTATGCCAGACAAACCTAATCTCTTTCTTTGATAAAATTACCAGCTTGGTAGATGAAGGGAATGCTGTGGATATAGTGCATCTTGATTTCAGTAACGCTTTTGAGGGTTCCCCATGACATTCTTGCAAACCAACATCGTGGACTATGGACTAGACAATGTAACTGTTACATGTGTTTGTAATTGATTCACTGGCCAAACCCAAAGGCTGCTCAACAATGGTCCTTTTCATCCTGGAGAGAAGTGACCAGGAGTCTGTTCTGGGCCCAGTGCTATTCAAAATTTTACTCAATCACTTGGGTGACAGAATTGGGGCCATACTTATCAAATTTGCAGATGACACCAAATTAGGAGGAGTAGCTAATACCCCAGAGGACAGGATCAAGATTAACATGACCTTGATAGAGTGGAAAGCTGGGCCAAGGCTAACAAAATGAATTTCAACACGGGAGAATGTAAGGTACTGTACTTAGGGCAGAAAAAATGAATGCATAGATATAGGATGGGGGGAACACCTGGCTGAATGTATCTACATGTGAAAGGGATCTGGGAGTCCAAGTAGACCCACAAATTGAACATGAGTCAACCAAGCAATGCAGCAGCTAACAGGGCCAATGCAATTTTAGGCTGCATCAATACAAGTATAGTGTCTAGATCAAGAGAAGTAATAGTTCCATTCTATTCTGCTCTGGTCAGGCCCCACTGGAATATTGCATCCAGTTCTGGGCACCACAAATTAAAAAGGATGTTGAAAAACTTGACTGTGTCCAAAGGAGGGCACCTAAAATGGTGGAGGGTCTGGAAAACCATGCCCTATGAGGAACAACTTAGGGAGCTGGGGCTGTTTAGCCTGGCGAAGAGAGACGGTTAATGGTGATATGACAGCCCTGTTTAAATACTGAAGGGATGTCATATGAGGAGGAAGCAAGCTGTTTTCTGCTGCTCCAGAGACTAGGATGCAGAGCAATGGATGCAAGCTACAGGAAAAGAGATTCCACCTCAACATTAGGAGGAACGTCCTGACAGTAAGGGCTGTTCGACAGTGGAACCTCCTTGGAGTATATGTGGAGGTGCTCTCCTAGAGGCCTTTAAACAGAGGCTGAATGGACATCTGTTGGGGAGCTTTGATTTAGCTTTCCTGCATGCAGGGGGTTGGACTGGATGGCCCTTGCAGTCTCATCAAACTCTATGTGTTCTATGCTCTATGGAAGAGCGTGAGTTGCAGTTATTTATTATCCTGCGGGATACATAGCTTTGGTGGCTGAGTTAGTAATAAAAATGCCCAAGAGGGACAGGGAACTGAGGGAGTCCTTGGGTGTTAAAGCGTATATATATATAAAGAAGGATATATTAACAAGGAAAACATATGGTTGAAAACACAGTTGGTTCCTAAGAAATCAAAGCCACTTCTAAGTCTAAGAATAAAAGAGTGTGAACGTAACTTAAGCCTGATCCAGACTGGTGCTTTAGGCCTGATGCAGACTGCACGACCCACAACCTACTACATGACAGCAGCATAACAATGGCAGTGCCTACATGATGCCGCACATTGCTTATGTCACGAGTGCACCAATGGTGCACTTGTGACCCTCGTGCAGCGTCGCCACAAAGAACTCGGGAAATTCCGGTTCTTTTGCTCTGCAGTGGTGGCATGCCGTTTAGGGGCTGCACTGTCCCTGAGGAGCAAAAAGGGTGCCAGCAGACACCGTTTCTTGGCGGTCTGTCCCGTGCCTAAATAACACAAGAAAAACTATAAAACAATTTCATATCATTGATACTTTGTATAATTCTCTTTTCAAAAATAAACTTCTGTTATTGTTTCAAGAAACACTTGGCTAGAGTTTGAAAACAGAAAACACCACTAAACCTTACACATATAAGTTGCAACCAAGGGGTAATGAAAGTGGGACAGTGGTGGGATAAGAAGGCACAGGGTTGCTGTTAGCCTAAAAGAACAGTGGTTTGAATAGTTCAGAGTGGTCATTACAAGCCACCAGATCCCACCTCAGAATCCAGGCCACCCATGGCTTGGACCCTGTCAGGCAGCACCCACATGCTGATGGATGGAATCTCTTAAGGATCTCTGGACATGAATTTACAGGACCTCATTAGTGAAGTGAAAATGGAGTCCTGGAGATATCTCATCCACACGGGTTACCATGAGACAAGGTCAATTTAGGGTGGACTAAAAGAACAAACCTGGATGCAA
>NC_056523.1:88433671-88524344 GCF_019175285.1 Sceloporus undulatus | reverse complement strand
TCCTCTCCTTCTCCTCTCTCTGGCCGGACTGCTCTGGAAGGCTCTGGCAGTTGGTATATAAAGCTAGTCTGCTAGCTCTGCCCCCTTGTGACTCATAGATGTGACTCACAGAAGCTCCGCCCCTTCAGCAACGAGCACACGGTCTCAAAATGGCTGCCAAGCAGCTCCTCTCCTTCTCCTCTCTCTGGCCGGACTGCTGAGCTAAGTTTTAAATGGAACATGTATAAGAAATGGAAAAACGGAGACATCACCAAAGAGGAGTTCAAACAAATAGCTAACCTGTGTAGGGGTAAAGTCAGAAAAGCTAAAGTTCAGAATGAATTCAGGCTTACTAGAGAGGTTAAGAACAACAAAAATGGCTTTTTTGGGGGTATGTCTGAGCAAAAGGAAGAAGAAGGAAACGGTAGGGCTACTGCGTGGAGAAGATGGCAAAATGCTAACAGGGGACAGAGAAAAGGCAGAATTATTCAATACCTTCTTTGCCTCAGTGTTCTCAGAAAAGGAAAAGGGTGCTCAGCCTGAGGATAATGGAGCAGAGGACAGAATAGGGGAATTTCAGCACAGAATAAATAAAGAGATAGTACAGGAATGCCTAGTTAATGTCAATGCATATAAGTCTCCAGGACCAGATGAACAACATCCAAGGGTATTAAAAGAACTGGCAAATGTAATATCGGAGCCATTGGCAATAATCTTTGAGAACTCCTGGAGAACAGGAGAAGTTCTAGTGGACTGGAGGAGGGCAAACGTTGTCCCCATCTTCAAAAAGGGGAAAAAAGAGGATCCCAACAATTATTGTCCAGTACTAACATCAGTACCAGGAAAGATTCTAGAATAGATCATTAAACAGAGAGTCTCTGAACATCTAGAAGGCAATTCTATAATCACAAAAAGTCAACATGGGCTTCAGAGAAAGAAGTCATGCCAGACAAATCTAATCTCTTTTTTAAAAATAAAATTACCAGCTTGGTAGATGAAGGGAATGCTGTGGATATAGTGTATCTTGATTTCAGTAACGCTTTTGACAGGGTTCCCCATGACATTCTTGCAAACAAAATAGTGGAATATGGACTAGACAACGTAACTGTTACATGTGTTTGTAATTGATTCACTGGCCAAACCCAAAGGCTGCTCAACAATGGTTCCTTTTCATCCTGGAGAGAAGTGACCAGGAGTCTGTTCTGGGCCCAGTGCTATTCAACATCTTTATCAATCACTTGGGTGACAGAATTGGGGGCATACTTATCAAATTTGCAGATGACACCAAATTAGGAGGAGTAGCTAATACCCCAGAGGACAGGATCAAGATTCAACATGACCTTGATAGATTGGAAAGCTGGGCCAAGGCTAACAAAATGAATTTCAACACGGAGAAATGTAAGGTACTGTACTTAGGGCAGAAAAATGAAATGCATAGATATAGGATGGGGAACACCTGGCTGAATGTATCTACATGTGAAAGGGATCTGGGAGTCCAAGTAGACCACAAATTGAACATGAGTCAACAATGCAATGCAGCAGCTAACAAGGCCAATGCAATTTTAGGCTGCATCAAGACAAGTATAGTGTCTAGATCAAGAGAAGTAATAGTTCCATTCTATTCTGCTCTGGTCAGGCCCCACCTGGAATATTGCATCCAGTTCTGGGCACCACAAATTGAAAAGGATGTTGAAAAACTTGACTGTGTCCAAAGGAGGGCAACTAAAATGGTGGAGGGTCTGGAAACCATGCCCTATGAGGAACAACTTAGGGAGCTGGGGATGTTTAGCCTGGAGAAGAGACGGTTAAGAGGTGATATGACAGCCCTGTTTAAATACTTGAAGGGATGTCATATTGAGGAGGAAGCAAGCTTGTTTTCTGCTGCTCCAGAGACTAGGATGCAGAGCAATGGATGCAAGCTACAGGAAAAGAGATTCCACCTCAACATTAGGAGGAACGTCCTGACAGTAAGGGCTGTTCGACAGTGGAACCTCCCTTGGAGTATAGTGGAGTGTGCTTCCTTAGAGGCCTTTAAACAGAGGCTGAATGGACATCTGTTGGGGATGCTTTGATTTAGATTTCCTGCATGGCAGGGGGTTGGACTGGATGGCCCTTGCAGTCTCTTCAAACTCTATGGTTCTGTGATTCTATGATCCTATGGAAGTGAGTTGCAGTTATTTATTATCCTGCGGGATACAATAGCTTTGGTGGCTGAGTTAGTAATAAAAATTGCCCAAAGAGGGACAGGGAACTGAGGGAAGTCCTTGGGTGGTTAAAGAGTATATATATAAAAAAGAAGGATATTAGTAACAAGGAAAACATATGGTTGAAAACAGTTGGTTCCTAAGAAATCTAAGCCACTTCTAAGTCTAAGAATAAAAGAGTGTGAATGTAACTTGAGCCTGATCCAGACCGGTGCTTTAGGCCTGATGCAGACTGCACGACCCACAACCCTACTACATGACAGCAGCATAACAATGGCAGTGCCTACATGATGCCGCACATTGCTTATGTCACGAGTGCACCAATGGTGCACTTGTGACGTCAGTGCAGCGTCGCACAAAGAATCTGGAAATTCCAGGTTCTTTTTGCTCTGCAGTGGTGGTACGCCGTTTAGGGGCTGCACTGTCCCTGAGGAGCAAAAACGGGTGCCAGCAGACCACCGTTTCTTGGCGGTCTGTCCCGTGCCTAAATAACACAAGAAAAACTATAAAAACAATTTCATATCATTGATACTTTGTATAATTCTCTTTTCAAATAAACTTTTGTTATTGTTTCAAGAAACACTTGGCTAGAGTTTGAAAACAGAAACACACTACTAAACCTTACACAATATAAGTTGCAACCAAGAGGGTTAATGAAAGGGGGACAGTGGTGGGATAAGAAGGCACAGGGTGCTGTTAGCCTAAAAGAACAGTGGTTTGAATAGTTCAGAGTGGTCATTACAAGCCCCAGCAGCCCACTTCAGAATCCAGGCCACCCATGGCTTGGACCCTGTCAGTGAGCAGACCCACATGCTAGATGGATGGACTCTCTTAAGGATCTCATGGACATGAATTTACAGGACCTCATTAGTGAAGTGGAAAATAGGGAGTCCTGGAGATATCTCATCCACAGGGTTACCATGAGACAAGGTCAATTCTAGGGTGGATAAAAAGAACAACATGGATGCAGTAGACAGGAGAAAGTTTTTTGCCTTGTCTTACCATAGGAGAACATACAATCATCTACTAAAGCTGAATAGTGGGAAATTTAGGAAAGACAAACTGAAATTATTCTTCATGTGGCACATTGTAAAACTGAGCAAATCACTCACCAGATGTAATCACACCTGTCAAAGTGGACAGCTTCAAAGGGTGAATTAGAGAAATTGATGGAGGATGAGGCAATCAGCAGCTGCTAATCATGATGGCTACACATTACCTCCAGGTTCAGTGACAGTATGCCTCTGCATAGCAGTTGCTGGGAAACAAAAGGCAGACAGTTTTTAAAGAAGCAGACCTGTTTGTCTCTTGCAGCATAAAAAGGAGGAGGGGGAAAGGAATGTAGTAGCACTTTTAAGACGGACTGGTTTTTCTTATATACTGAGTTTTTCTGGATGTAAATCCATTTCTTCAGATGCAATACAGAATGATATCCATGCCTAAGGAGATAAAGCATATTTACACAGTTGTTCGAGTGGGAGAGGGATGGAATGAAATTAGATCCTTAAAGATGCAAATCATGACCCATGCCCTAAATTATCAAGGCTGCATATTGTGATATAGGTCTTTCAGATCTTTACAGTGTTAAAGTTAGTGCTAATGTGTGAAAGCAATACATCTGCTAACCAAAAGTCAGTTTCCCTGGGTTCAAAATCCTCTCTGAGAATATTCCTATTGTTACCAATGCCATAGCAAGGACTTTTGTACAGTGAATCCTTGTTGTACGCTAGGGTTTGGTTCCAAGATCCCCTGTGTATAACAAAATCTGTGTATGCTCAAGTCCCATTAAATATAATGACATTAAAAAAATGGAAAATCAAGGTTTGATATTTGAAATTTATACTTTTTTTGAACATTTTCAAACGGTGTTTGCTTGAATCCGTGTATAAAAAAATCTGTATATAAGAAAGGATGGCAGTGTGCCATTAAGCCATTGTCTTTGTTTATGCCTCTGCTAATGGATTGGGATTGGTGAATACAATTCAAGTGAGACAGTGCTATTTTCTTTCTGCCCTGATCGTGGGCTTCCCAGAGGAGTACATTTGGATACTCTGTCAATCTTGTAATAGGCCTTTGCACGACACTTCATATGTTCTTAGAGACTCAGTAGATTGTTGTTGTTATTCTTGTTATTATTATTATTAAGCTTTATTTATAAAGCACTGTAAATTTACACAGCGTTGTACATACAATCAATTAAAACAGATAAAATAAACCTGCCTATGGAATGCAGTCTATGAAAATAATTAAACATAATACATATTAATACATAGTAACATTCAAACAATAAAATGTAGCAGACAACAAATTAAAATAACATTGGATAATAATCAAGTAATGCCTGGGAATACTCCTCTGAACAGTATTGTCTTTAATTCAGTTTTGAAGCTGTTTAAAGTGGTCATGAACTATGCTCATGGGGGGAGGCGGTTCCAGGAGTGAGGGGAAGCAAGTGAGAAGGGGCAGATCCGGGATGGAGTAGTGAAAATTGTTGGCTGGGACAGCAGTCCTTGACTATGAGAATTGAAGGAACGAGGGGGAAAGGAAGGAGAAAGAAGCTCTGATAAATAAGGAGGGGCCAGCCCATGCTTTAAAAGTCATCAATAGAAGTTTGTAACAAATACAGAAAAAGAGGGGGTGCCAATGGAGGGAAGACAGTAAAGGAGAAATGTGATTACAAAAGAGAGCAGACATGATAATATGTGCAGCTGAATTCTGGACAGAAATTAAAGGATGGAGGTGAGAAACTGGAAGCCCCACAAGAAGGAGGTTACAAATTGTGGACTCTTCGTGCCTGCTTCTTTGTGTGCATGTGCACAGGAATTTTTTACAGTCCACAAAACCTCATGCAATAATACATTTACTTATTTTGAAGTGTTACTCCAGATTTAAATATTGTTTATTGTGAAATCAGTACCACCTGAATGAAAATGCCACCTATTGTGCCAAGGAAGCAGAAGAATTTCTGCTAACCATGTATACCCAGTGGCATAAATGCAATTGCTAGTCTCAACTAGAGTAGACCCACTAAATCAGTGGGATTTAAGTAAGTCTTAATTTACAGTTCAGCAATTAATTAAAAATAACTCTTCTAATTGACGCTAGCAATTTAACTAGGAAAGGTGGAAGGAAACAGAAAAATAGGAAGGTGGCATACCAGATGACTAGACTCCATCAGGGAAGTCATGGACCCGAATCAAGATCTGAGCAGAGAGTTTGAGTACAGGGAATCTTGGAGATGTCTCATCCACAGTGTCACCATGAGGCAGGGCCAACTCAAAGACAGTTAACTACAACAAGAAGTTCTACTTAGACCAATGAAATCCTTAATGATTAAGGGGCAAAACAGACTGCCCCTTTGGAGCGGCATCCTGTTGCCTCTTTCCTCACTGGATTGGAGCCACAGCAACAGCACACCGTGGCCCCAGTCCAGCACTTTGCTGGCATTGTAGAAAAGATTGTGATGTGAGCAAACCTTCCCATGTCCTCTTGGAACTAGATGGCCTAGTCATCAGAGACGAGGAGAACAATAGGTTGGGAGAAGGAAGTCATTTTTTGTTCACTGATCCAAACAAAGAGAAATCATCTAAATGTGAGGTTGAAGGCTTTCACAGCCAGCATTCATAGCTTTGTATGGTTTTTTCAGGCTATGAGGCCATGTTCTAGAAGAATTTTTTCCTGATGTTTCGCCAGCAGCTGTGACTGGCATCTTCAGAGAATGCTGGCATGGAAGAGAGTGAGGTATATATACTGTTGGTTGAGGGGAAATGATTTGCATCATCTGAAATTGGCCACAGCTTTGCTGACTACCAGGATACTTTCAGACTGAATTCCAGATATTGAGGATTCTTCTTTAAAGATCTATAGAAATAATCTGGGTCATATTTTTCTATTGCCATATAATAAGGAAAAGAACTGAAAGACCTTCTCTGGTGTTAATTTTTACTATTGCTACTGTGACTCCAATGGGAAAAGAAACAAAAGCAAAATGTCTCATGTCTGGCTAAGAACAGAAACACTATATGTGTCAACAGCTTCTGCTTGTTTGTTTTTCTGTTGAAAAGAAATTTAAAAAATGATACAAATATATTGATAAAATTAGCCATTTATTTAGAAACTATGTATACCTGATCATGGATTCCTCATTTTGCTGTTGTTTTTTCAGCATCTCTCCTGAAACAGAAAAGCAGATTTAATGTAACTTTACACCCAATGGAAAAAAAATGAACTATTTGTCAACTGTTTCTGGAATTTATTTCTTGGAGAAGCCAAATAAATTAAAATGAGAAAAGCAACAAACAAGCTTGTTTATTTTTGTTTTTAAAATAAATCTCACTCCTCTTACAAGAATTTATAGCCTTTGGTTCCACTTCAACATGCAGTCATGTGTGCTTAATGTACTCTGAAATTAATGGGATTTTTGTGGGGTTTTGTGTTTCGGCTAGATTTCAGCCACTATCTTTTCTAAGGATGCCATGTGTACTAACCCCTGTGCATGAGGAATAATCCTGTTATTATGTCTAGAATTGGATTTCCTTTGGGACCAAATTGGCTTAAATGATTGAAGGGGAAGCACATGAACTCAATCATACTGTTTTGAACTCAGGCAATGACAAATAATAATTTGAGAGGTGTTCAAACACTTCTGGTTCCCAGTGAGCTTGCTCGCTCCTTAATCCTCTTCTGGACTCTTCAGTAGTTCTGTTTGCTTTTAAAATGCATCAAAGGTATGTCTGCGGCAAAGCACATCAAACATGTGGCAGTCTCTGAAACCTCATGGTAAATGAGAAACAACAGAGAAGAGAGAGATAATCAATCTATTCCACATATACAGAGTCCAAGCCTCTGAGGAGGAAAGCTTTGGAGACCATCCATTTACAATTCTCATGGCATGTGTGCACGCACAAACAGAAAGAGAGAGAGAGAAGAGAGAGAGAGCTGTAGCAAAACTAAAAACTGAAAGCTCTGCCCACTTCATCTGGTGTCTAGAAAGGTTCTGTTTCTAGAAAGAAACACTGTAGGTTTATGTCAGCTAAATAATAGAGTGCCTATATCCCTGTGATGGACAATCTGCCCTCCTCTGAATTCTCTTCTGAGTTGTAAATGCTTTTAAAGAGCAGTGAGCAAAGTATGGTCATGGGGCCATATCCTATTTTCCAAGACTGTTCTTTTTTCAGTTTTCCAAGGGTTTTGTTTTGGATACCCCCAGGCCTTCTAGACTTCCCAGACTGTCTTTTTTTTTTTTCTGGCAGTGAATGAAGTACCAGTTAGGGATGTAAATCGCTGTCATAATTCTCCTCCTCTCCGAGGAAGGGCTGGAAATCAGATGGAAGCAGGAATTTCCATTTGAAATTTGGTGTCCTGGATGGCTTTATTAATTTATTGTTTCAGTACTAAATTGAGCAGTTAAACAGCAGGAATGCAATTGAGTCTGCCTCTCACATGGGTCTAGTATGTGCCTTCAAGTTATTTCTACCTTATGGCAACCCTAAGTCTAAACCTGTCACAGGGTTTTCTTGGCAAGATTTGTTCAGAGGGGGTTTGCCATTGCCATCCTCTGAAACTGTGAGAGGACAACTCACCCAAGGTGTCTCAGTGGGTTTTTGTGGTCTAGCTTGCCTGATGCATTTGCAGGACATCTTATCATAATAAATAAAGGTAAACTAGTACATACCTATTAACAATAAGATGTTGAAATTCTGTGTTGTTGTTTTTGCAAATGACCGGATTCAAATTTGTCCACATTAAAACAGAAAATGTCACACAGCCGAAGGGAGAAGGTACCTTGGTATAGTTTATGAGGATGCAGTGAAGACAAGCTGAGGTCAGTTTTTCAGTCCAGATCTTTATGTGTTGCATTCCAACCAAAATGATCTGTAGAAGAAGTGCTCTGTGTAGGTCAGGAAAAACACACACACTGTGGTGTAATACTAGTCCTTAGAAGCAGCTCCCTGAAGAGACAACAAATACTTATGCAGTTGTATTGGTCCTTATCTTTCAGAGCTTGGGAACACTGACTTTTTGGACTATAGCTCTCATAGCTGAGCGGGGGATTACAGGAGCTGTAGTCCAAAACTTTCCCAAGCTCTAATTCTTTCTATCTCCCACCTCTCCCTGTGCATTTTGTAATATCCATCTTATTTGGATCAGGTAACACACATAGAAAATACAGTTCAGTATAGTGGTTAGCATGTTGGATTTTAGGTGAAAAGAGGTAGGCTCTAATCTTTGATACAACTTAAATTTACATTGTGGCTTTACGGCAGCCAGTGTAAGAGTTTAAGGCCTACTTTACAAGATTATTATTAGCATAGTATGTGGGTGTAGTGGTCTTAACCCAAACCCATGTATTCCTCCATGAACATAATGGAGAATACAGATATTCCATTCAGTTATGCAGCTAGTGCTTTTCTAAGAGAAATGGGACTTATTTTAAGCAACGTTTGGACCACTGTGTTACATTATCATAACATATGATCCTCCAACTATTGTTGGATTACAAGTCCCAGCATCCCATGGTGTAGCCAATGATGGGAAATGCTGGGAGCTGCAGTCTAATAACATCCAGATCATGAAAGGTGTATTACCTGAAGGCACATTCACACACATATTTTATAATCTCTGCAGCCCTTGGAGTTTATAATCTAAAATGGTCCCAAAAAGCACCAGGCAAGGTAGACGACAGTAGCCTTAGAAGAAGGCAATTTAAAAAAAATATTAAATAGATAAATTCAAATTTCATGCACATATTAGATAAATTTGCATACAAAAATATGTATGTTGGGGGAAATTGTGCATAACGTTAGGAAAAATTGTGGAGGGGAATAAATGATTGGAAAGAAAATAAACTACCTACAAACCTAATACAATAACCTAACCTCATTTTGATAAGAGGATAGGTAATAGTGATGAGACCTTTTCTGTTCAGGTAGGGCTGCAGCTGATGGACCAATCTATGCTTATGGAAGAGACAACTTGAGCATCCAGATCAGGAGCCACATGGATGCATTCAGAAATGTTGTCTGTCAGTTTAAGTTCCAAGACATGAAGTCTGGTTGTACATATATAATCGCTTATGTTTACATAAACTTTTCTGCTAACTAATGCTGAACTATATTCCTTCACAGACAGAGAAAATTGTACTCTGAAAGAATGTGCAAACAAAGCACTATTTTAAAAAGATTTGCCTAATGCCAACTGCAAAGAACAATAGCAGTTAAAAGTGTTGCTAATTAATTTACCTCTTTCACACATACCTCCGGCTCTTAAAGTCCAGTTGTCCTATAGACTATAATGGCCTTTCTCCCACAGAAATGTCCATCTTGTACAGCCACTTTAAATAGCAGTAACATAGGCTCCATTACTGGAATGCTGCACTTTGTTAGTTTTAACAGTAATTTATGCTGAAATATGAGGTTATTAAGGGGTTCAGTATTTGTTTTGCCTAATGACTTCAGCATATATCTAAATACATAAATGCTGGCTATGAACCTAGAGGTTCTAAAATGCATGAGGGATGGATGTAAATTATTCCTTTGACTCTGTGTTCAAAGTGGAGTGGAGTGGTGGAACACCACCTCGATTTTTTTTTTTCAGGTAGATATAACTGACTCCAGCCTAACTATTCCATTTCCCATCTTCACTAAATTTTTAAATTCCTTACTTTCTTTAAACTACTGCACTCCATTTTACCGTGCCCCATTTGGGCACTGAATATTAGCAATTTCCCATATGCTCATACTGAGTGACCATAGGTAGTCTTGAAGTTGTCTGAATTCCAGTATAGACCTCAATTTGCTGTTGTACATATTTTGATGATATTTTCCCCCAGGCAGTGACTGATGATGTGCACTGCATTCAGTTCAGTCCCTAATTGTAATCTAACATTTATTGATCAATTTAGTCCTATGATATCTACTAAAGAATGGACACCTTTTGTGTAAAACAGATGCTAAAATAATGTAAGTTACTTTTACATCTGATTTATATACAGAACATGAGTCAGTATTTTTGAGCCTAGTCTGGAAGGGCAAGAAAACATAAATTAATATAGATTAAACTAGTTTCATTTTATGAGTTTATTTCCATTTCAGTTTGCTGCCATGAGACCCTATAAGCAAAATCAAATGTCTGAATCTTGACCCACCCCCTTCCCTTTCCTATTTTGTTGTGTAGACAGAGACAGTCTTATGCCTTATCTTTACCATTTTACTCTGGAAGCCTTTCTTTGGAATTGGGCTAGAAACAGGGTAGAAGTGTACTCCATGAATAAAAAATAGTCTTCATTAAGATGTGGACATAAAATGTGACCATGATATGAGAAGTACAGAATTTTTTTATAGAAGTAGATGTTATTATAACTGAATTAGTAAGAAAAGGAATTAGTTACTTCCACATTCTGGACCTATGCCCATTCATCTTAATGGGATTTACTGGATAGGCATTCCATGTTTGTTTGAAAGATTTTGAGGAACTTTACACCATGCATTCCTTTAAAAGTAGATTCTAAAACCTTTCCTAGCATTCCTTCTGAACCAGTGACTAAGGGTAATCTCCCAAGGTAAAATATGACTACATTGGCACTGGGGATGTAATTGTTCATTTAGGTCCGAAACACATGGGTCAAATAAGGTGGCTTCTGACCACTTTGTAGGCATGGCATTTAAATGATGCATGCCTCCAAAGCAGTTGGAAGCTGCTCCCATGTTGCCTGGAGGAGTCTGGCACTGCTGCAAAAAAGAATGGAGATAATACAGGTCCTGGTGGCGCCAGCTTGGGACTGTGGTGATGGCCCACTTTGGAAACAAGCAATGCAGTCTGCGGTCCCAACGCAATCATGGCTGGAGCAGCTGGTGGCCACTCCCATGGGGCTATCTGCTTCACCCCTAAGTTTCTTCAAAGTTTGCTCAATTGCAATGAGTCACTTCAGCAATTTTCCTCCCACTGCAAGAAAGTCTTCGAAAATCACTGTTTCCAAAAGCTATTCAGAATTCAGGACTTATTCTATCCAAAATTCACACATGGTTGCTTTGCACAGAAAACAGCATTCTCTGTACAGAAAACAGAATTTTAAGTGCAAAAATATTATTTCCTGCACAGGAAATGCTGTTTTTTATGCAAACCAACAATGCATGAATTTTACACAGAATGAATCCTCAATTACAGTATTTTCTGTGCAGGAAATAATATGTCTATGTTGAAATATTATTCCCTGCACAGAAAATGCTCTTTTATATCCAGGAAAAGCTGTTTTCCAGGCAAAACAACCACATGTGAATTTTGCACAGAACAAGTCCCAAATTGCAAGGATTCATGTCAGTCTTGTCAGGAGTCTTCTCCTCAGAGTTTCTCAACACTTAAAAATGTGTTTCCCATTTTGGGGAATAGTTTTGAATTTTTTTTCCATCCCAGTTGTAGCAGTATACCAGCAGTTGCTCTTTTACCACACTCGCACAGAGGTAGTATCAGGAAGCGACCTATGTTGCCACTGCCAGCTTTCTTTCTTTCTTTCTTTCTTTCTTTCTTTCTTTCTTTCTTTCTTTCTTACCTTCCCTCCATCTTGTAGCCATACTTTCTCACTTATGCTGTTATGTGATACCTGGTAAATGCCTCCTCAGAGGAAAGCTGAAATAGAGCCAGAGGAGGCTGGCACTCCTGGACTAGAAATGGAGCCCAGAAATGGAGCCATGATGATCATGAAGTAGGTATAGAATTCCTTCATTTTGTAAACTTTCATAGACTGAAACACCAGTTACAAAGGAAAAGGAAACATGCTGACCTGCCTTAAAATGAAAATGTTGACCTCATTAGGCCAGCTGTGCTAATTTACAGATAGCTAAAAAAATTAGTACAGCCATGGACTCTTGGACAAAGACTTTCAGAGATCAGGATTTAGATTCCCACTCAGCTATGGAAACCTATTAGGTGACCTTACTCAAGTCACAGTCTGTCAGCCTGAGAGAAAGGTAATGACAAGTCCCCTCTGAACAAATCTTGTTAAATAAACTCCATGATAAGCTTGTGTTAGGGTTGCCATAAGTTGGAAATCACATATTACAAGGCCATTCCTTTACTGTAAGTAACAGCTTCAGTGCTCTCTTTTCTGACATTTCTTACTCCATATTTCTGGAATTTCATTTCTATATTTGATGACTCTCTGGTGACTTTCTGATTGACATTGGACTCTGCTGAAGTCTGATGTTTATAATTTTTTGTGGGTTTTTCGGGCCTTCGACTTCACATCTGATGCTTATGTTTAGATCCCAGATTGCTACCACCACATTCCTGGCTTTCATTGTCACTCTGTATGCCTCTGGATTGGTTTAGTTTATCTGCTGTCTATTCATATGAATTGTAGGTGAATTTGCTCAGGCAGGATACATCCTTACAGCAACGCAATTAGCAATACAGTGCACCAACAGGATTCCAGTCTATGGACCCTATGGGTGTGATTTAGAATGTCTGTAATTTCACAGTTAGAAATGTGACTCCCTGAGATGCTGTTAGATAATTTAGTTCAGAATGTCTTTACTACCTGAAAAATGGGCAATCACCTGAGTATTTTCCATAAAAAGCTGAAAGGGAGGATTTGCACCTTTGAGTGGCATTATGGACAGCTAATTAGGACCTCTTGTTGTTTTATGCAACTCTAATACAGTCTCATAATGGCACAACATATGAACCTTTAACATTGACTCTCCTTCCCTTGCCATGCTTTCACCTGCTTTTAAAAATGTAATTAACTGATGCTTCTATTATCTTGTTAGACAAGACCTTTCAGACTAGCTACTGTGACAAGTCTGTTGTCAGTTCAACTTGAAGCAGATGCTAAATATAGTTATATTTAATAAGACCTTTATTTCAAGAGAATCAGGATATATTCCACATGATTTACCTCTCTTCCCTATCTGTATCCTCTGTTTTCTGTATTGCTAAAAGCTTTGCATTTGGGGTCTGAGGAAGATTGTGTTGAACATTGTCAAAATCCACTGTGCAGCTTGGGTTGGATTCTTCCACTGGGCAGAAAAGAGTCCTGCAAAAAGAAGAAGAAGAAGAAGAAGAACTTTTTTGTCAGTTGCTTGCATTATTTTGCTGCACTTTGCTGGTGGTGCTGGTGTTATTGTTTTGTGCAGCGATTTTGTGTTCCTGTTTCTTCTCAATGGCATTTTTCATCTTTACAAAATTCAGAATTCCTGAATTTATTTATCCAGGTCCTGTTTTATTGACTAGCTGTGGACACTCATTGATTTTGTTTACAAGCTCAGTGACATCATCACTTTAGACGGTGCCATGATATCATTAACAAAAGAACATGAGGTGCCCTAATGAATAGCATTAACCAGCCAGAAGAGGGAAGGTGATGCACATGTAGTCAACTGATATGTGTTTGTAAGATAAAATAGAAGAGACTCATAAAATGGAAAGTAATATGACTACAGATGCAACTGATTTAAGATGGAAGATTGTGTTTTCATTACAACTAGGAGCACCTCTGTCTTCTCTGGATTAAGTTTCAATTTGTTAGCCTTCATCCAGACTATTACTGACAACAGACAGTGACTCAATATCAAGATAGATTCCTTGGAATCAGATGGAAAGAAGAGGCAGAGTTAGCTGTCATCAGCATATTTGTGGCACCACACTCCAAAACTCCATATGACCCACCCAGCAGTTTCATGTAGTTTCAATTTGGGCAAACTAATTGAAACTTAATCCCAAGAAGACAGAGGTGCTCCTATTTGTAATGAAAATGCAATCTTCCCTCTAAGCCCACCCTAAGTACCATAAATCAAACAATAAGGACCAAGAATCTTGTTTCAATGTTAAAAGAAGGGACAGGCCCGCTTAGATGTTGTTGGAATTCAGTTTCATTTACCTGTCACCATGTATACTGGCTAGGGCTGTTGAGACTTGTAATATTCTATTTTTGGGTAGGCATGGTGGCTTTCCAGCTCCAGAGTTTTTCTGGGAGAGACTTATTATCTAGATCTAGTTCACTCTGGCTCCAGGCCTAGTTATGCACAGAACTGACAGGGGGAGTGTGTCCCTGTTTTCAATGCCTTTCAATACCATAGACATTGGTATCATTTTTGGGCAACACTCTTGGATGGAACTTGGGGACACTGTTATGCATTGGTTCCAATCTTTGTTGGAGTTGGTTCTGGGGGACTTCTGTTTGATTCTCTAGTTGTTGGCCTCTGGGGCCCCATAAGGTTCTATTTAGTCCCACTCCATTCTGTAAACATTTACATGAAACTGCTGGGTGGGGTCATATGGAGTTTTGGAGTGCAGTGTCACAAATATGCTAATGACAGATAACTCTGTCTCTCCTTTCCATCTCATTCCAAGGAAGCTGTTTTAATACTGAACCACTGTCTGTTGTCTGTAATAGTCTGGATGAGGGCAAACAAATTGAAACTCCTGAATAGGAGCACTGTTCTGAACAGTTCTCAAAAATCACGTCCTCTGGAACGGAATGGGAACATAAGGGAAGGGCACAGAATGAGTGAGGGATGTCTGTGTGTAGTAAAATGCATCCCCCACTCATTCCACACTCGTTCCAGGCCCCTGCCGTTCCATTGTCAGGCCGTTCCATGGAGCTCCTGTGTGGTAAGGTCCTTGGTCTCACCACCATCAGAGGCTCACTTGGTGAGGACATGAGAGAGAGACTTCTCAGTGGCTGGTCCCACCCTCTGGAACTCTCTCCCATGAAAGGCTAGGCTGCCCCCTGCTTTCCTTTTGCTGGCAGGCAAACCCTGATTGTTTGAGGAAGTTTTTAATGTATAAGCAAGGAAGCTTTTTTTACTTGGATTTTTATTTTTAAGCACTGTGTGTCTTTTAAATAATTTTATACAATGTTAAGTGATGATTTTAATTGTTTTTAAACATTTTATTGTTCTGGGTTTTAGTAATGCTTTCTGGGATCCATCTGGGATCCCACTTTGGGAGAAAGGTGGCATACAAATGAAATGAAATGAATGAATGAATGAATAAATAAATGTTGGCAATAACTTTTAAAGTCCTAAAAAACTTGGGACCTCAGTACTTGAGAGTACTTCCTCAGAACTGAGATCCGAATTGAGAATTGAGAGCTGAGGGGCCCTCCTCTGTAACCCATCGGGGAATAAATATATTGTGGGAGGACATGGGAAAGGGTCTTTCCTGTGATGGTACCCCAGTTGTGGAATTCCTTCCTGGAGGCCCAACTAGCACTGACATGGGAATTTCAGCACTAAGTTAAAACCTGGTGGGCCTCCATTCCTATTGTGGGGCTAGGCATGACCTGCCAGACTTGGTCTATATTCACCAAGAAGACACCAAGTCAGGAATGATGCTTCAAATTGTGAAGCAACTTTATTTATAACAGGTGTATAAACACAACTTTCAACAGTTCTCTCAACTTAGCCTGTCTGAGGACTAGGAAGACTCAGCCCCTTTTTGGAATGGGCTTCCCAGAGTCTCCAACTCCAAACTCGCAGCCAACTGCCTTTTTCTGAGGCTTGCTAATCTGCCTTCTCTATCAGAGCTGGTCCCTTCTATAGGCTCTAGCAGTTGCCATGTATGTCCCACCACTCCCCTTAGCAGCTAGTTGACCAGGGCTATGCCCTTGATGAAACCCTAAGGGAAACCCTATGTTCTTCTGCTGGGTACAACTGGCCAAGGTAATCCTTCTCAACCTCTCCTGCCCCTGGCTGTACCCCCCTCTCATGGGTTAGGCTTACACTCCGAGGTGGTCCCTGTCCGATACATCTGCACTGTAAGGCTGCTGTCCAACCTTGTGACCTTGGAGATATCCCCTGAAGATTCTCCCAATCTGCGACCACCTCCACAGCTCTCCTCCTTCCACCTCCTCTCTTGTCTACCTCCCCTTCCTTTTCAGCCCCCCTCCTTTCCTTCGACCACACACCTCTTTCCCCACCAGCATCTTTCCTCCTCACCCCACCTACTTCGCCCAACGTCTCTCTGTAATGCTTGAGAAAGTGCCCCCAGTGACTCTGGCATGTTTCAAGTGGGCCATCCTTTGGGATCTGTATCTTCCTCCTGGTTTGAGCCCCCTGGCGAGGGTGAGGGACACCCCGAGCCCCCGTAGGGTCAGTCACACCTGGTTTTTTATTAAATCCTTTGGGTCAAACTGATTTTACTGTTAGCATGCAGAAGTGAAATATAATAATTAAATATTGTGGCAACTGACAGAGGCAAAGAAATGGAAGCAGGAAAACTTTGTTCTTTGTTTATAATTCCCTTGAACTCAACTATCCATTGTCAACCAAAGTCTGCAAAGCAATTGTGTTAAAACAGATGCTAATGTGACCCCAGGTGAGGTACCAGACTTTGAAGAATTGAGCAGTTGTTATTATGGCAGTCACAAGTCCATTGCCTTGTTTAGCTGTTTTTTCCCTTCAAATCTAATATATCACAGGAGGTATATATGTGCCTCCTGGAACTCATTAACAAAATGGGCTATTCTCTACTTGGTTAAATGAGGGCAAATCTTTCTTAGTTCATTTGTGCTGAGTTAATAACCACAAATTATTCTGAAGCAAAATATCAGGTTTATGCTGAAAAAGGATAAGAAATAAGCAATGAATACTCTTTCCAAAAGGTGAGACTGAAACTAACTACTGGGTAATTAGACATCTCTCGTGAGCTCTTTTTAGCTGTGGTTTTCACTCCATGAATGCAGAAACCAAACTTTGTCACTACCAAGTGACTGCTTTTTGATAGCCTGGCACTGTGGTATGTCAGGGATAGGCAAGCTGGTGTTCTCCAGATGTTTTAGATTGCATCTTCCAAAATCCCTAAGCATTACAAAGCTGTCTGTGGCTTATAAGAACTATGAAACAAAATATCCAGATATCACTAGTAGAGAGGTGAGAGAAAATAATTTGCTTACCTTATTTTGCACCCTTGAGTGAAAACTTAGTTATCCCCGGAAATCTGCATTTCTTCAAATTTTTCAAAATATTTATTCAAACTAAAATGCATGTAAAAATGGGTATACAAGTTGAGTATCCCTTAGCCAAACTGCTTGGGACCAAAATTGTTTTGGATTTCAAATGTTTTCAGATTTTGGAATATTTGCATAAACATAATAAAATATCTTAGAAATGGGGCCCAAGTCTAATCACAAAATTCATTTATGTTTTATATGTCTTATAAAAATATAATGTGAAGGTAATTTTATAAAATATTTTTAATAATGTTGTGCATGAAACAAAGTTTGTATACACTGAACCATTAGAAAGCAAAGGTATCACTATCTAAGCCACCCATGTGGACAATTTTTGATGTTGGGGTAGTTCAGATTTCAGAATTCCAAGTAAGAGATACTCAACCTGTATGAGGGGGAAATATACACAGAAAAAAAATGCATTACATTGTGAAAATTTCTTGCAAAGCATGCACACATTAGGCAAAGTTGCAATTAATATATATATATATACTGTATATGAAAATGGCAATATTCCTATGTCTGCTGAATAATGGTGAAGAGAACACATTTTAGATTTAGTTAATTATCAGAAAGTGCTACTGTCACTTTTAGGCATCTGATAATTTCCTTAATGTCCTGCACAAGGAAAAAATGAAAACAAAACAAAAAAGGTGGCTATGAAAAAAAAAAACCCATAAGACATGAAAACTCAGATGCACATATTGTAGTTATATAACTTAGAAAATATTAGTTCCATTTTATAGCTGTGGAACGCACATGTATGCAGTTATTTAAAGTACAACAGTAAGCAGTTATCCAAAGGCACTCTTAAGTACTTAAGAAGAAATAAATTTTAAACAAGACCACAGTGCATCTGAGACTAGGCAAAGTGTTTTTCTTCTCAGTATGAAGCAAGTGTAACTTTTTAGAACTTTATCACAATTGAAAATGAGGAAAGAAAGCTTTTTAGAAGTTTCCTTCCAAATGACCCTAATATTATTTACTTTGGAAATCAAGCATGTGGAGATGGGATATCCACAGATGCACACTTTAGAGAAGTACCCATCTCCGCTGTACCTTGTTCTTATTTATTTACAATAATTACACACACACACACACACACACATACACACACACACAGTATTAACAAGCAACTTCACTGGCTGTTATGAAGATGGGATGGTATAATTTCTGAACTTGGAAAACTTGAATCCCAAGCTTTCCCAAGATACCTTTTGCCTTCAGACTTCATATACTGCTTTGGATTGCAGCTGAGGAAGGCAAATGTTCCATAGGCACATTCTTCTTCAAACAAAGCAGATCTTCAAGGGAGATGATTGTGCAGAAATGTTACCTTTCAGTTTTCAAGTCACCTAAGCCACCGAGAACATTTCTCTGCCTTGAACAAAGTTGAATTATTGTTCTTAAATAATGGGCAGATCTAAGAATAGACTTCTAGAGAGAAAACAAACCATTATCACATCTGCAAGCACTTCTGTGAGAGAGGCATGATGACACATCCCTATACTTGGCTATAAAGGGATCTCAGTGTTGATGAACAACATGCTCTGTGAGGGTGAAATACACAGGCTGCTTTCCACCAGTATTTAATTAAAAAAAAGTTGCTCTGCCATATAACTTAAGCAAAAGAAAAAAAAGTGTGTGTGTGGAGAAGGAGAACTCCCCATCTTGTTCTCATACTTCATGTTCAATGTCCTGTGGCAGTTGCTCATGAAATAAGCAATTAGTGTTCCTGCTAATTACTGTGCTTACAGATTGTAGAAAAACCAGCACCCACTCACATACTTACAGAAGGTATTGCACTGATGTACGGTTGTGTGTTTCCATTTGCAACTCCCACTGCATAAAAGGCATCACTTGGCATTATCCATTTACAGAGCCAGTGACTTTTTTGCCTTCTTCTCCTATCAATAAAGTATTCCTACAGGAGTCACTCTCTGTACTTTGGCTTATTGTATCTACACACATATATACAGAAGCAGTGTTTCCAAGATGATGGCAATTGGCTTCTTGGTATTTTTGATTCCCAGCCTACTCTACACTCCCCATTGTATTGTGATCTACAGGGCAATAAACATCTGAGTCAATTGATTTAATGCCAAAGTGAAGTTGTTTATGGAGCCTGCAACTCAGTGAAGCGGAGGTGCTTCCTATTACTAAACATGATTTTCAAGTGCTCACTACTTAAACTTTCTTCTGAACACAAGAGCCAAAGGAAGAGATCGAGCATTTTCAGTATGAACAAGATACAATTCAGAAATACAAGCTTTTTCATCTGAATAAACATGAGTCAACATAGTAAAGTGGATAGGAGAGTCAAATATTTCCAGATAATTCAGTATGAATTACAAGCCAAGTTTTAAATGGGCAAAGATGCTGAATATCTCGCCCTAACAAGTATATTCTACACAGTTCACAAATAAGTCATGTGGAGACCTGGCAAAAGAAAAATCCAAAGAGGAGAAGGAAGAAGAAGAGGAGGCAGAAATTGAGGCGAAATAATTAAAATAGCAAAATTCAGTATAGCCCAGCCACGAATTCACGAAAGACCTATTTCCTTTGTTAGGGTGATTTCCCCCCCTAACTTTGCTCACTCACAGCTTTGCTTTGAAAAACAAAAGAGAACAAAAGGGGAGGCCTTCTGCCCTTTATGCCATGCTCTGCCATTCAAATTCTCACAGAAGAGAAGAAGGGTGAAATCTTAGCATTGGATCATCTCATCCAACCCCATTTTTGGATACATCACATTCTCTTATTCATGGATATTTTGAACTCTCCTTACCATATATATATATATATATATATATATGCAAAATAAAAGTAGGTTTGCCTTAGCATCACCTTGGGAGAGCTGGAGAGAGAGGTTTGTCATGCACTCCCTCTGAGGCTGAGAGAATGTGCACTCTCCTTGCCAATTATTATTATTATTATTGCATGACCTTAGCATCACCATGGGAGAGGTGCAGAGAGAGAGGGCAGGGAAATGTCTAACAATTTGTAAGCTGCTCTGATAGCCTTTTGGCTGAAGAGCTGGGCAATAATAATAATAATAATAATAATAATAATAATTATTATTATTATTATTATTATTATTATTATTATTATTATTAGAGTGCTAATCCCAGCTTAGCCATGTAAATCCCTGGGTAAGTCATATTGTCTCAGCCTCAGGGACATTCTTAACCATCCTTGCCCAAAAGCAAACCAATCATAGAATAAATAAATAAATAAATAAATTGTAACTTTATTATTTAAAGAGGCTTTCTTGAAATGAAACAAAACCAAAGGGCAGAACCATAAGCATTTACATGGCTGAGCTGGGATCAGGACTCTAGCCTCCCAGTTCACCATAGAAATTCACTGGCTGACCTTGGACAAGTCACATGCTCTCAGCTTCAACTCCAACTCCTAGGTATTCCTTAATGGTAGAAGAGGGGTGGTGGTTGGATGACCTCTTGGAATCCTTTCGAATGCTAGGTTTTATCCATCATCGCAGAATTCCTGCCATTGCACCCACCCTGCTCCTTCTTCTCTTTTGTAAGGGTCACTCTCTCTCAGCCTCAGAGGCAGGGCATGACCAACTCTCTCTCTCTCTGCACCTCTCCCATGGTGATGCTAAGGTCATGCAATAATAATAATCGTAATAATAATCATAATAATACTAATTGGCAAGGAAAGTGCAGAATATCCATGAATGAGAGAGTGTGACTTACCCAGTGTCATTCTGTGGAGTTAGATGGCTGAGCTGGGATTACACTCTAGCCTCCCAGTTCACCATAGAAATTCACTGGCTGACCTTGGTCAAGTCACAGGCTCTCAGCTTCAACTCCAACTCCTAGGTATTCCTTCATGGTAGAGGGGGGGGGGGGTTGGATTACCCCTGGCAATCCCTTTGAATGCTAGGTTTTATCCATGGCAGAATTCCTGCCATTGCACCCCACTCCGCTCCTTTTTGAGGATTCCTGCTTGGCAGAAGAGCATTGCCATTTGACACACCACCCTCCCCTTCTCATCTGTGAAGGTCACACTGTCTCAGTGTCAGGGGCAGCCCATGGCAAAACTCCTCTTTATGCCAAGAAAACACTTGGTTTGTCCCATCTTCCAGTGCCATCCTGATGTTGAACAGGGCTCAGACTACATGTCCTCTAGGATTCCATGTATTCCTATGTATTACTTCATAGCAGAAGGGGGTTGGACTGGATGGTCCTTGAGGGTCCCCTCAACTCTAGCATTTCTTGTTGGGGCTTCAATCACAGTTTATTTGTTGAGACTGGGCTTCCCCCCCCCCTTTTGTGTGTGTGCCTTCAGGTTTTTTTAAGCATAGGAATGTTCTTTAAACATCTGCCAAACTTCCTTTTGACATGGTAATTGAGTTTGAAATGCAAAGTAATTAGCGTAATTATTCGACTTGTCTTTTATTGTCATTCAAGAAATCTGTGAAAAATATTTCTCTAGCTGCTGAAAGGGAGAGAAGAAATCACCTTTTGAAAGGGGGACTTGTGGAACGAATATTTTTTAAAAAAATTCTCATCAAGTTCTCAATGAACGAGAAGAAAAACATGGGTTTCTCAAATCACTACCTGTGATTCTTTTTCTTTGCTAATCTAGTCTACAGGGAACAAGTGCTTATTATTTAATCTATTAGAAGAGACTGTGGATCACATATTGCACAAAGTTCTGCAAAGCAAACTGAAGCAAGGCCTGGAAAAATTGAGATTTTTCCCCCCTGCTATTCACAACATTATTCTGGAAGGTTGTACAGAGAGCTCAGTGAGTCAGTGTTCACCTGTATTATCTAGTCCCAAGATCCCCACAGAGGCTCTTGTCATACTTAGTGGAGCATCTAATATTTGCCATCCAGTCATGACAATGGCAGAGACAGTAATTCCAAGATGCTTTGACCTCTGGGGAGCCTTAGTCAGTGAGCTGCTGTCCAACAAGCGACAGTAATGTGGAATAAATCACACAGGTCTAGCTTTTCCAACATTGGCTCATCTTGACAGACAAAGACATTGAAGTAACGAGGCATAATGTTGTTAAATGGATGGCTCAACATGAGTGTGAGTAAATACAGCATAAGAGCCAACACACACACACACACACACACACACACACACCCCACACATAGACATACACAAGCCAAATGAAGACATGACTTTAGAAACCTTTTTGGAGTCATGAATGTCAAAACCAGTTTTCAAGCCTAGAGCAAGACAAAGGCTAATTTTATTTTATTTCACTATATGTTCAAGATTAAGACTTTGAGCAAAAGCTTAATGTGGCCACTACATGTCTTCTTAATGCAAATTCAAAGTATGTACTCTGGCAGATGTGAGATTATAAGTGTTGTAACATACCTATTACTATTTATTTGCTATTTATGTTTATATTTCATGTTTTCTTAAATGAGCTCAATGTGACATCCATAGCTCAGTACAATGTGAGGTAGGTCAGGAAGAAGTGACTGTTCTTAACTACCCCACTGAGTTTCTTGTTTTAGCAGACACTTAAACCTCGCTCTTTGAAGTCTCAGTCCCTAACACCCTAACCCGTAGACAACACCACTCTCTTACCAATTTATCTATACAGTCAGCCTTTGGTATCTGTGGGGGATCCATTCTGGATTCCCCCCATGGATGCCAAAATCCACGGATGCTCAAGTCCCATTGACTTCAATAGTGGTGTGGCTGCATGGTCATGCCACTATTGGGGACAATGGCACTTTGCCTCCACAGCCACCCAAAGCCTACTTTGCCTCCTCCTCCTGCTTCTGTTGCCCAGCAGGCATGGCAAGGTCATGAGCTCCCTCCCTCCCTATGACATGTGAACATTGGGGCAGCTGGAGGGCCTGATGGGGCAGGAGGAACTACAAGCCTTGGGCATTCCTTGGGGCTGAAGACCTGGGAGGAAGGAAGGTTCAAGGGCTGTACTCAGGAGTGCTGCTTCTTAGGGCGAGGTTCTGGGGCCTGACGAAATTACCTCAAGCCCCTTTTGGCTCCAGCCCTGCTGAGACTCTGTCGCCCCACTTCCTGACCCTCCAGCCTTGCCATGCCTGCCAGGTGACAGAAGGATGAAGAGGAGGAGGAAGAGAAGAAGGTGAGTTAGATTTTGGGTGGCTGGAGAACAGCCCCTTCCCCAGCTGAGATATCCCCCAGGCTTCCTCCTCCTCCTCTTCCTCGCCTCTTCCACCTCTTCCTCCTCTTTCTCCTCCTCCGTCGCTCCTCCCCACGGGCTTGCCATCTACCGATGCTAGAATCTGCAGATGTCAAATCTGAGGATATGAAGGGCCTACTGTATTTTGAAAGAATAAAAAAAAAGTGGACAAATAATGTTTACAATCCAACATCATCTCAGTATAGTATAGATATCCATTTGTGGAAATGTGCTATTCCAGCACTATGCAACTTCCATGTAGAATAGCAACATTGGAATGTGCAGCAGCCATAGAAGGAAAGGGAAGGCAGCAGAGAGACCAAAGTATCCAACCCTTCCAAAAGATATGCACCCAGTATCCAACCCTTCCAAAAGCCATGCACCCATCCAAATATCTTCCCCAAACCCTTACAGTGTACCCCAACCCTTCCCCAATGACCAAGAGGCAATGCCATGCCCACAGTCCAGGTGGCATGATCTCCTCCTCAATGTTACAGAGGAAAAACATCTCTGACTATCCAACAACTAGTGGTCCACATGGCAGTGGAGAGTAGCTGGGCAGCTACAGTTGACAGTTGGACAATTTCACAATGTACAGTGGTCCTTTGGCTTACGCGGGGATCCATTCCGGACCCCTCCCCCCCCCCCCCCAAACCCAAAAAAACACGTAAGCTTGAGTTCCATTCAATTGGATGTGGCTCGTGGTGCGGGAGAGCATGTGCGCTGCAAGTGTGCACGCCATTCACGCTCCTGTCACGCGGCTTCCACATAAGCAGAAAGCTGCATATGGGGCACCTACCTATAGCGTGGTCGCACTGTACCAATAGCTACTGTTGACCTGCATGCTGGTCCCATACAGGCAAACTAGAATATTCATGTAGGTGGCTTTCAGTACTACCCACAGGGTAACTTGCTTAATGATAAAGCATGTTTCCTGTCACTTTAAGCTCAGACTCTGTGCTCTGCACTGCATGAGTGGTAAACCATACATACTACCTTGGAAGGTGGCTAGAATGATCATGGCCTGTGCTATGATGCACAACATGGTGATTCATGGCACTGTTCCTGATCTTGAGTGGCCAATTGATTTACCATCTGATGTGCTGGTGCCTAATGGTGGTTCACTAATTGCCATTCTTCATTTATTTCTGTGGTTTCCCATGGTTTGCTACATTTCTCTTGCACAATCTCCTTGTGCAATATGCTTTGTGCAAATCTACATATGAAATATCTCAGTATGTAAAACTGTCAGTACAATATGTCCACTGTACAATGCAATTTACACATGCATACACCACTAACAAGATGTCAGCCAATGACAGATTATGAAGGATTATGTACAGGAGTTCAGAAACATGATTAGTAGCTTGTGACTGTTTATAGGGAAACTGTTGGCACCGAAAGTTAGGTTCAATGGAATAGAGAATTGTTAGGGCATGATTCAGACTCAAAGGGATGCAATGGAAAGATGTGATTTTTCCCCCAATACAAAATCCATATCTAGAATAAAGGATACTCTCAGTGGGTACACGCATGAGGCCAGTATCCAGTCGGACATTAAGGGCCATTTCTTAGAATTCAGCTGTTCCTACCAATGCAATTTAATACATTGTTATTCTATGGCATACATTTTATGACCTACATGTCATTTTATATATTATACATTATAAATTACACATTTCATATATTATATTTTATTTATAAGGACAAGGCAGGGGATGTGACCAAATCTGCACTCTTACTGAAACTCTTTTGGCTTCCCTTTAACTGTACTCTGTTGGCCTTCCAACATGCTTCACAATTCACTTTAGTCAAAATTCAGTGACAGTGTAGGAATACAGTAAGCTGAACTTAACTAGCATTCGGTGTAAAGTACTGAGTGTAATGAACAAGAAACTAGTATTACAGACTCCGGTATCATATGTCTTACTCACCCATGGCAACTTATAAGCACAGAGAACTACAACATGATGTGATTTGATGGCTCTATAAGGAGCTATACTGACATAAACAGTTACCACATTAAGTCACATTCTTCAGCCTAACTTGTTGCTTACAGAGTGCATAACCCCTAACCTTACTTACATTCTGAAAATCTCTTTGCTTCTCCTAAGTATTCTGTAGGAAGCAAGACCCTCCAGAGTCACTGTAAATCTTGCTCTAGATATAATGCTCTGCTAGTATTTTGTCTCTGCCTTTGGTTGAGCCATCAGCTGCTCCAGTCTTCACTTTTTGTGTCTGGCAAAATTTCAGCCCCTCCCCCACACACAGTTTACTGTATTAACTATCTTCAACAGCTTTAATGTAATGTCATGGCATCATTATAGCTGTTTATTGGTATTCAGGCTTAATCCTCTTGATACTCTTGTTCTATATGGTATGTTACCAAGCAGTTTGCGTCTTTTGCTAACTAGCAAGGCTCAGTTGCATTTAGGCTGGTCAAGTTTCCAGTTTTCCCAGTTCTGGTGTCTTCTTTATCAGTAGAGCACTGAATCTTCTCTGGGTCTTATACTAGACTTTAAAGGAATTGTTGAAGGTATTCATCCTATTTGTGGAATAGGCTTCAGTACTTGAGATAGCACCATTAAAATCTGGAACAAAATCTATGTTCACCATGCCCTTGACCTGCTTTTGCCCAGTCCTTTCCCTTTTACTTTAATGACTTTTTCAGGGGTAGAAGCATTATTGAATGACATCATAACTTTGCATTTTATTTAAGAATATTACAGAGGACAGAGTATAACAAATGCATAGCTAATGTGCAGGAGAAGATCTATGCATAAACATATGTTGCATCTTCTCTAACATCCAGGGAAGTTATAGTTTGTTGTATGCAAGATTCACTTGGCATAAAGGAAGAATCTGATTGATAGGCTTAACCTGAATTTTCTCATAACTTTCAGACTCTGGTATACTTCACTTATAACCTAGACTAGACAGACACTGCACAACTTCAGGTTACGTACATACACAGAGGCTCAAAGGAATGGTAAGAGTTTACTGCTTTTTCTATCTTTTTTGTACCTTGCAGACCGAAGCTGTTCTTACGTTTGTCAGTGTATTTGCTTCCAATCAGCAACATGTGATGTGTCATTTTCTGCAAAGAAAGAAAGAAAGAAAGAAACCAGGGCTTTCAGTTATATAGTTAGGATACAGTGCTTGTAAACAGTAGAAAATTAATAGAGATTAATACAGAGACCCTTCTATGTCACAGTCTCCTTCTGTTGCTTCTTGGATGTTTGCCAAGACATTCAGGAGGATTTCTTTCTGGCCATGAAAGACAATTCATCAAATTATTTAGCTATCTTGTAATGAGAGAGTGGTTCAGGGTTGGGACTTTTTTTTTTTTAGATCAAAGAAAATTTCAAGAGGAAGGGAAGCATATGAAATAGCAAACAATGAACTTAAGCCGCTTAATTTGAACATGCAAATATAGGTTTTATTATTTCTGCATTGTGATTGGATGCTGATATTGTCATACATGGTGCTTATTATTTATATAAAACTCTTGAGCTGCAATCCTGCCTTGACATCAAGCTGGGTGTATGTCCTGACAGAACATAGTGGGGACATAGGCCCGATACAGACAGACAAAAGCACTGTGCTGGGGCTGATTTAAGGGCTCTGTAGGGCTGGGCATCCAAATGCACCCAGCTCTAATAGTGGTGCCCATGCGCCATCTTGCTGAGTCCCCACCCACACAGGGCACATAACAATGATGCACAGGCATTTGCATGCCCAAATGGTGCTCACTGGAAGCAGTGGTGTCAGGGTGCATGAGCGCCATTTATGGCGCTCCTAAAAAGAAGCCTTTAGGTAGCTTCTTTTTAGGGACTGTGTCGGTGCCTCATAGTGTGGTGGCACGGCGTGGTGTGCTTGGTGCGGAGCTGCCCATCTGTATCCTCCCATAGTCCTCAGTAATGAATCTCAGTTAATTGAATTTGACAGTTAATGTGGGATACAAAAACATATAGAATGTCTTATCACTTAAAAAGTCTGATAGGCAGGACAAGAGTTATAAAAGAGGGTGGCAAATGACAAAGGAATACATTTACTGATGTAAAGTTGAAGGCTTTCATGGCCGGCATCCATAGTTTTTTGTGGGTTTTTCGGGCTGTCCAATCAGAGCTGAATCTAAACTTTATCCTTAACTCCTTTCTTTTGGCTTAGGTGGCTTAATGCCCAGAATTAAGATGTTAAGCTTGTGTGCTTAATATTTTTCTGTTTTTTGCCTTTTCCAGTTCTACAAGGTCATTTTTCAGATGCACACATCTTTCTTTTTGCTCTAAACAGAGGTTCTTCTTTTAGGTGTCAAGGGCTTATACGGTGCAAAATGGATATCCAAATAGGACTCAACGTGTAACAACAGAGCTTCAAAAATAAATAGTTGTGGGTGTTTTTGTTTGTTTGTTTTTTAGTTTACAACTCAATAAGTATATTTTCTTCTACTCTCACTGTCTTGCTGTCTCAGCAAGAAGGATAAAGAGGAGGAGGAAAAGAAATAATAAAAAGTAAGACTAGAAGGCATAAGAAGAACAATTAGGATTTTGAAGAAATGCATCGCAAAATCTTGTTCCCAGGCAAACTAATTATAGTGTATCATGTTCTTTGCTTTGGGAATATGCTGAAGTTGTGAAGGTTCTAGACACACTGCAGATGAACAACCTGAAAGTAGTTGAGGAGCTGGGATAGAGAGGAAATTGAAAAAGAATGGAAAGGGAGAAAAATATGTTATAATCTGGAGTGGAATGCAGTGTGGGAGTGATGTATTTGATTACTCTCAAGACATAATATAGTTTGGGGCCATAAGATTCATTTAGTTAAAATTAACACAACATTTCTTACTACCCTTCAACAGCCTTCCTTATTAATTTTTAAACAAAAAGGGATATGAAAGAAAAGTGCATAGTGGAAATGTTGGCAAGGGAGCACATAAAAAGAAAAGAGATGCAGGTCAGTGCAAAACTTAATTAAGTAGATTTTAAGATGATGTGGCATACTTTAGAATAGCCTTTCCCAGCCTGATAGTTTCCAGATTTGTTGCATTCCCATCATCTCCTCCAGAAACATGGGATTTGTAGTCCTTCTAGAAGAGAAAGTCCAAGTTGAAGGAAGGCAACTTTAAAATGATGTTTATTTGTTTGTTTTAAAAAACACTTTTGAAGGTTTGTTATTGCCAACTGCTGTCAAGTTGACCAGCTTATAGCACCCTTCTGAATGAGAGATGTCCAAGTCATCCTATCATAAACAGCCCTGTACAGCCTTGCAGATTTAGGGACATGACATCCTTGACTTAATCTATCCATCTGGAATGTAGTTTTCCTCTTTCCCTGCTGCCCAATACTTTACCAAGGATTATTGTATTTTCTAGTGAGTCATGTCTTCTCAATATACAGTCAGCCCTCCTTATCCATTGATTTTTTTTATTCATGGATTCAAGCATCCACGGCTTGAAAATATTCCAAAAAAGTATTAATTTCAAATAGCAAACCTTGATTTTCCATTTTATATCAGGGGCACCATTTTGCTGTGCCGCTGTATTTAATGGGGCTTGAGCATCCACGGATTTTGTTATCCACCGGGGGGGGGGGGGGGTCCTGGAACCAAACCTCAGTGGATAACAAGGGCCCACTGTATGGCCAAAATACAAAAGCCTCTGTTTAGTTATCTTGGCTTCTAGGCACAGTTCACATTTGATTTTGTCTAGGGCCCATTTATTTGTGGTTTTTATCAGGCTACCGTATCTACAGAACTCTTCTCCAGCACCACATCTCAAATGAGGTTATTCTTTTCCTATCCACTTGCATCACTGTTCAGCTTTTGCAACCATATATTGAAATGGGAAACATGATGCCATGTACATCCCTAACTTTCAATCATATATCTTTACACTTTAGGATCTTACCTAGTTCTTTCATATCTGCCCTTCCTAGTCCTAGATTTCTTTTGAAAGTACTAAGAATGGATTGTGTCCCTGGGAACAATGGTGAAAACCTTCTTGCCATTCTCTTTAACAAATTAGTTAATGATCATAAAACCAATTTAATCATTTCAGTTAGCAGTGTTTACAACAATTATTTTTACAATATCTTTAATTTAATATTATTAAATTTATTTTACAAACCTAACATTAAGAAAGATAAGAATTAATGATTTATACTAAGAATGTGGAGTGCTCTTTTTCCCCCTCTATGAAGGCTATGCTGATCACCTGTATAGCCCCATGGTAATTT
Source organism: Sceloporus undulatus (assembly GCF_019175285.1). Taxonomy (NCBI): domain Eukaryota; kingdom Metazoa; phylum Chordata; class Lepidosauria; order Squamata; family Phrynosomatidae; genus Sceloporus; species Sceloporus undulatus. Next base: position 88,494,822 of record NC_056523.1, on the reverse strand, counting down.
GAGATATGAACATTTCTGTCTCCATTTTGTTGTGCTTTTCCAAATCCAGCCTGCATTTTCTTGTACCATATGCATAGTGCATCCACATCTTGAATAATCTGCAGCTGAAAAATACCTTCTAGAGCTGCAAAAGGCAAAATGATCAAGGGATTGGTATGTGTGTTGTGTGCCATCAAGTTGTTTCCATGGCCAAGCAGGGATTCAAACACTGGCCTCCAGAGTCATAATCCAATGCTCAGACCAGTACACCATCCTAGATCTCAAGACTGGACCAACCTTTTTATGAGACAATCATACCAGGCTGTGTGTGTGTGTGTGTGTGTGTGTGTGTGTTATAGCTTATAAAAATGTGAATATAAGGAGATATGATAAAAATATATAAAGTTACATCTAGTAAGGATGATGCGGATAGGAAAAAGTCCCCCTTCCCATAATACTAGAACCCATGTCCATCCACTGAAGCAAAATGGTAGGACTTCTTGAGAAATTCAGTGTTCTCTGCCTACGTAGGAGCCTGTTTCTTCACAAAGGAAGGATACATGCTGGATTCCAAGGAAACATCTTTTTTGAATTACAAATGGACATTAAATTTCCTTGACTTGGAAATCTACCAGTGGCCAAAGGGTGCCAGCCTGCAGATAGCCCTCCCTACCATCTGAACTAAGACCAGAAGAAAATGCAGACCTATGACTAACATCTTCGATTTCTTTCTCCTATTTCTCCTATTTGCCTGACTTTAAAAGCTTGCAGCATGTAATTGTGCATTTTTGTTGGTTCAGTAAAGGTATCGTTGTTTAGATATTACTGGATTTGCTATATGGCCAACATGGCTTGTGACGAACTGACTCAAAAACCAGCCAATCAGAAGCCAGAGACCCTAAGCCAATCAGGTGCTGGCTGAGGAGTTTAAAGATTCCGATGGGCAGTTGGTTTGGTCAGTTAGGGTTTAGAATGTTGAGAGATGAAGTTGGAATGTTGACAGAGAGAGAGTTGAGGGAACAGTAGAGTCCAAGAGAGGACTGTGTTCCGATAGTTCCTGAAGGAACAGGAGTTTGTTAGAGGAAGCGTTGATAATAGACCATGAAAGGGTCTGATAGGTCCAGTGAGGGACTGTATTTGTTTGAGAGTCTAGAAATGAGAGGCTCAGTGTAGCCAGACTCAGAAAGAGGGGTTTTGGTTACAAAAGTTCCTGAGGGAATAGCACGATAGGGAACTGCTTGGTCCAGAGGGGGACAGTTAGAGGAAGGGTCTGTTCCAGAGGGAAACTTGGTTATAGTCTAGAGTGAGGGACTTTTAACCAGTTAGGGACTCTAATTAAGGGAGTTATTATAGTAAGCCTGAGGGGCAATACTGTGGTGTCTAAGCTTAGGAAAGTAGGCAGGAAGGACAGTTTCAGTGTCATTAACATCTAGTAATAGTAATACTCTGTAGCAAGTTTAACTGTTGTAATAAAGTAACCACTAAGAAATAACATGTGCCTGAACTAACAGCTGTTTAATGTCATTTAGTTCAAGTAATATCTGTTCAAACCCTTTGTTCAATAAAGTTCATATTTTATTTTATCTAAAGGCTTGTCTACCATATATATTATATCCACACTACTATATTATATAATACTGTGAACCTGAGTTTTAACCAGGTTGCTGTCATCAATTGTATTTGGTGATAGAACATAAAGAGTCGTTACATATTTGGTGGCAGCAATGAGAGAATAAAAGTCCCAAGCGCCTGCCACATAAGAAAGGGGGTTTGTTACATAAATTGATGGCAGCAGGGTGGGATTAGAAAACCCCATAGGACTGCCATAAGGTGAAGGAGTGTTGTTGTCACACGGCTACCTCTAGATGTTTTTTTCAAATCACCTCAAACATTCCAGAATCACTATTCACTCTGAGCATTCCATTCTCTCATCCCTTCCTAACATCTCCTTACCTTATTACCTCTAATACACAAAGCATACATAAATACATTATCTTAATATACTGTATATAGTAAACTAAACAACACTTTACACCATATGTGAATGATATCACAAACAGTGGTTGCTTTTACAAGGCATTATTGTTTCATCTAAACTGTGTTATTTGCTGTTCTGATCCTGAACAATAAATGTATTCTTACTTTATTGTTAGTAGTAATTACATATAGCCTGAATTTGTCTTTCATTGTATTTACTTGCTAAAGCTGTAGAATGCAAATAAAGTTATTTATTTTGCATTCATGTATTGTTCTGCTTCTTGGGGAAAAATGCTACCCATTACAATTCAGAATTTTGGTTTCCAACTGGCTTGTGTTAAAAGAATGAAAATTCCCAACCATCGTGAAGTCAAGGTAGTAGCTTGGATTGGAAGGGTATCCAACTTGTAATCCAGCTGTACTTTTGAAAGAGGAGAACCCAGTGAGAGAAGTCTTACAGTGCTGGAATATTTGATGTGGATTTGTTTTTATATTTGATGTTTTTAATTTGTTTTTTCTCTTCTATATGGTAATTTTATCTATTCCTCTTTTTAATTGTTATTATCTTAGAGTGTACGCCTTGGGCAGGCTTTTATATACTCTTTAATTTTACCGACTTTGTACAGCGCTGTGTATAATTACAGCGCTTTAGAAATAAAGTTTAATAATAATAATAATAATAAATAATTGGAATTCACAGCCAAAGGTCTGCAGGAACCTAATAAATATAATTTACTGACTGAATTGTGAATATTCCACAGCCCTCATGCACCTACAAAGTACAAATATGTAAGAAAAGTACAGACAACTGAGTACAGTTTGTGAACAACCTGAACAAGGACAGAATGTCCTGTGCTAATGGACTTGGAAATCTTTTTCTAGCCACCTTAACAAAGCAGCATTGGAAATCAACTAGCATTGTTGACAAGGGAAAATACAGGCATTGGGGCTGCCAGAAGGATATGGGGTTTAGAGACTTCATGCAGGTCAGGTCTGCAATTCCCACACGTTTGCATTACATGAACCTGCATCTAAATCATGCCTATGGGGAAAAGGGGGATACTTTACTTGCTGCTGGGGGTCTCTACGAGAAATGCAAGGAACTGTAGTGGAGAAGAGAGACTGCAATGTGTCCCTCCTATCCTTCAGTGCTAGAAGGAGGAACAAGATTTCAGAAAGTAGGGACTATTTGTAAATAAAATAAAATAAAATATATAAAACAAAAAGCAATTTATGCTGGAAGTGTAATAAAGAACCTGGGACATTATTATTATTATTATTATTATTATTATTATTATTATTATTATTATTAACCTTTATTTATGAAGCGCTGTAAATTTACACAGCGCTGTACATGCAATCTTTTTAGTTAGACGGTTCCCTGCCCTCAGGCTTTCAATCTAAAAAGACATGACACAGAAGGAGAAGGGAGAGGTGATGGGAAAGGGTAAGAGGTCCAGCAGTTCCTCTCAACCTCCGAGGCCTGGACCAAGGCAGATGGACTGAAGGGAGGGCTTGGCTTCAAAATGGAAGGTTAATCATTATCCAGGGAAAATACATACTCACAAGTAGGATAATACATATACAGTACATAGCAATACAGGAAATGGATCGATAAACAGCCAACAACAGAACATCAGATAGTAAGCGACAATTATGCGATGCCTGGGAAGGCTTCTCTGAATAGGATGGTTTTCAACTCCGTTTTGAAGCTGGTTAAAGAAGTGATGGCTCTTGCTTGTGGAGGAAGAAGGTTCCAGGAGTGAGGGGCAGCAAGTGAAAAGGGGCGAATCCGGGATGGGGCAGAGGAAATCCTGGGCTGGGACAGGAACCCTTGACTACCAGAATGGAGGGCCCTGGTGGGAAGGTGAGGAGAAAGAAGGTCTGATAAGTAAGGAGGGGCCAGTCCATGGAGGGCTTTGAATGTCGACAGCAGGAGCTTATACTGAATGCGGAACACAGGAGAGATGTGGTCAGAGCGGTGGGTGGAAGTGATAATGCGTGCAGCTGAATGCTGGACAGAGATTAAAGGACGGAGGTGAGAAAAAGGAAGCCCAGCCAGGAGGACATTACAGTAATCAAGTCGTGAGATCACTAGGGCATGGACCAGGATCTTGGCCTTGGACGTGTGAAATTGGATAAAAGTAAGTGATGTAATAAAGTCAACCCTCCCAAGAAAAATGAAATTTCAATCAGAATTTTTTTTTATTAAATATGTGGGAAGAGGACTTAGATAAAGAATATGGTAAGATTCTTTATTATTTAATCACAACAGCAAGACTAGCACTGATTCAAAAATGGAAAGCAAAAAGGCCCTTCCCCCCCCCCCCCCCCCCCCGAGTATAAAAGAGTGGTTAATTAAAATGTATGATGCAATAGAAATGGATGAACTAACAACTCTCCTCAGAAATCAGATGATAAAGGAAGGGAAAAAGGATTGGACCAAGACTTTAAAATGTTTAGATAAAGAATGGGGTAAAATAGCTACAATTAGTTACAATTAGCCTTGGTTATAAGACTAGACAAATGTTGGAAAATAAGATGCAAAATGGAGAAAAGGAAAGAGGAAAGAGAGACGAGAAAAGAGACACACGGTGAAAAGACATAGGACATTTAAATTGTATATGATTAATAGATAAACTAGGATGAAGTTTTATAAAATCTTAGATGAATATGAATAAATATTTTCTCTTTTTATTTTATTATGAAAATAGGATAATATTGATTAATGCAAATGAAAGGTAAATCGAAAGCTAACTTTTTTATTATGATGTGTTCAAACTATAGTATATAAAGACATAAGTATGTTATTAATATAGCCTAAGTGGGTATATTAAATATGGGTATATTAAAAAGGTCTATAAAAATACAATATAATCCAGCAAAGAGAGGAAAGAAGTCAAGGATGAAAGAGTAAGAGTATGGAAGGTAAGAAGGAAAATAAATAAGGAAAGCAATAGAAGGGTAAAGTAAGTAGAAGAAGGTGAGAGTAAGTTAAATGAAAGTTGAAGGGTAAAGTAAGTGGAAGAAAGAGAGAGCAAGACGAACGAAAGGAAGAAGATGACATAGGTGAGAGAATGAGGGAGAGGTAGAATGGTTAAGAAAAGAGTAGGTGAGGAGATAAGAAGGATATGGAGAGAGGATAGAGATGGGAAGGATAAATGGAAGAGGATGAGTATAACGATGTGATTAGAGAGAATTTAGGTAAGAAATATATGAAGAAGGAATAAAGAACAGTATAGTAAGGAGATGATAGTAAGGAGATGATACATGAACCTGACTTCAAGATTTTCATATTAACTTGGGGTTAATAATAGTTATAAAGAAGCAGACAATTACTTATCTGTTGGGAAAGTGAGAAAGATTTGTATAGGATGTACATAAGACAAAATGGCATTGGAAAAGTTTGTTGATAACTGTATAACTATGCCAATGTTTTAATTTTTTTACCTTTTCCTAAACCTTGAAAAGGTTTTGTGGAATGAAGTTGTGGTATCCGACTATTGACTATGCCAATGTCTTATAATAATGTGTACATTTATGCTACAGCAGTACACCTGATGTTACATGCTTTGTATTTTTGCCATATTTTGGTGCTGGCCATGTGCCGTAATAAATTCATTCATTCATTCATTCATTCATTCATTCTTAAGACAAAATGAAAGTAGAATGTATCCCTTTTTGAAAATTTTCCTGTTAATAGTTTCTCCCTTGTATTAGCTTGGTGATACTCAACACATATTTGATGCAAACGAAGAGTCTGAGTGTGAGATTGTAAGATTGTTTATGGTGTATGATTGTTTTTAATATTCAATAAAATTATTTTAAAATGAAAAGAAAGTAGGGACTATTGAAAGGGATGTTTGGGGGACAGGTGAGCTGATGGCGAGAGGTGTCCTTTTGAGAGTCTAGGTTTAATCCAGTACTTTTTCATTATTATTTTTTAAAAGAAACATATTGGATAATTGCTGGATGGATCCAGAATGAGCTTAATCAAAGACAGAACATCTGGTTTTTTTTAATTTGCATATCCCCAAACCCTTCAAAAACAGCAGCAGTGAGAAGGTGAGGGAAAGTTCACTTTCTGTCTTGTTATCAAATATATGAATTTAAATTCAGCAGCATGTCTGTCAAGGTGCCCAGCTTTGCAATTTGCTTAACTTGGTATTTCATGCTGCATGACAATATTAAGTATTCAGCAAGCTCTGTTGGATACCTGTAAAATGCTATCTACTATTTAGTCAAACTGAAAGCTGCTAAAATGGCATTGCATTATTGCTAGTACAGAGTCATCCTGCCCAACCTCATTCCAGGTTGCCAGTTTGTTACTCAGAAATTTTGCTACTTTTCTGTGCTATGATGAACCTGTTAGACTTAAAACTTTCATACACATTCAGCTGCCAATGTTCAGGTAAGAGATATTCCTCTAGTAAGAAGACATAGGAGTTATTTCAGGCAATGTAGGATTGTATTTTTACAGTTTTTAGGAGAAAGAAAATGGCAAAAATATGTCATGGGTGAGGAAACCCTGGCTGTGACAACTACCATCAGCCAAGTCCAAAGCCAACTGAGATGTGGAAATCCAAAGGTTTGTGCCTCCCATGGACTATCACTGAAAATATGAAAATGGATATAATCTTTTCCTTTCTTGTCAGTATTAGATGAAAATGCTAGGCATTGTAGCCCATTAGGGAAAGATAAGCTGGTGAGGTGGGGTGCGAATCATGCTGTATTGCTTTAAAAATTTTTTTTAAAAGAATTATCAGCAATGGTTTTTTTAAAAAATCCATATTAGAAATTATTTCTTATCACAATAATTTCTTCTTCTGGCGTGGTGATGCATATAAGGAAGCAGAAACCCAGCAGGCTAAGCAGATGAGGCAGGAAAGCATGGGCTGAGCCTGGGCTTTCCTGGCTCAGGACTTGACCCAGATCAGTCTCTGGGCTGGCACAGAGATGGACTAGTGTTTATATGCCTGCCTATCCCTGTGCTATGGATCAGGTACTACTGCACACCTCTACCTCTATCTGTTGGTGCTGCATGTTAATAGACCCCCCCCCCAACACTACACCTGATGCAGAAATGGGGCACCTGGCTCCAATCACATGGTTAAGTGCACTGTTTCTGCTTCAGACACAGTGACAGGGATCTACATGCAGCAATAATGACATCTGGTCAGCCAGGGTTTGCCACAGAGTTTCCAATAAACTCCATGGCAAACAATGAGTCAATCTAAGGTCATGTCCCTTTTGCTCTGCGATTGGGCCAGATCCACTAGATCGATGTCTAGCCTTGCAGGATCAGGCCTGATCCTGGCCTGGGGTTTTGGCCAAACAGGATGATGCAAGGCCAGGGGAACCCAGGCCTTTTGGTCCGTGAGGAAAATCCCCTGGTTTAGTAAGGATAATATTTTCTAACTATATTAGACCATCATCAGTATGGAAGGAGTGAGTTTAATGTAACCTGCTGATGTTTCCATCTTATATTAGACACCACCTTGCATTCCAGAATAAAGTGCTGTCTAGTTTTGAGTATATCCTTGGGTGCACAGATATACTTTATCCTATGCCCAGATGTCTCCAGTGTAGCAAAGTGTCAGGTTTTTGTTTGTTTGCTTCATTTTCTAAAAGAAAATTCTATAATGGAGGGCCATCAAAATTCATGTCCAGTGCCACCTGACATTTTTGTTTGTTTGTTTGTTTGTTTTGAACAATAACAACAACAGCCTCAATGGATTTGTAATTTTCAGGTAGGGTGTGCAGAATCATAGCACAATCCAACAAATATTCCCCAAACAGCACTTTTTGGACTCCATATCCCAATCTTTTGCTTTGTGGGTTAATACATCAAGGTCTTCTCATGCATCACTTATGGTTATTCATGTTAGCATGGAGTTATTCAAGATGGCAGACATTCAGGCTGCCTACAAATTATGTCCTTGATTGTCCTTGTACATGAAAGTGCTTGTTCCTATCGTTTCTACAAGATGAAACATTTAACATGTATGATTCATAATGCTTTGATGTGAATAGAATATACCGCTCTCTTAAAAGAGAAAGAAAGACCTTGGATGTTGGGGCTCCTATACATACAGTCAGAACCAATGGATGTTCCAGGGTTTAGATGAGTTTCACAGCACAGTTTGCTAAAATCAGTTCATTGCAGTGACTTTGTTCTGCTAAACACAGTATGCAACTGCTTTTCAAGTTATGTTTCTGCATCACATCCTTGTCAATGTGATCAAAATGACACATGGACTTTGATCATTTTGTTTTAAGTGGACCAATCAAACTAATCAAACCTGAAGTTTAATTTCAACAAGCTATGAGAAGTATAGAAAGCCATAGTTTGAATTCAATTAAAATGCAGAGTAGATCATTTGATGTTTGAGTTTCTCAAGGTTTTGAAAGGATATGAATTCAAATTTGAGTAGTCAAAGGAAATAAATGTACTGCACTTTCATTTATTACAATTATCTTCCTGTTTTAAACAAAGAATCACAACCATGGAAGCTATCAAATATGATATGAGACACTGCTTGGCTCCCCCCCCCCAATTCTTAGTTTCACCTACAACAGATCTACTAAATCAAACTTTTTACAACCTTCATTGATTCAGTGGGTCTGCTCTATCTAGAACTAATGATTGAATGTAAGCTGCAATGTGCAACATTTAATATATCTATGAAAAAAACACATGAGTTGAGTTGGACTGGCCTTGTGTGCAAAAACCTCTATTCTATGAACTTCTTATACTGTAAGAAATGGTTGCATTTGGGTTAAAAACAAACCTGGATCACTGTTGTTTTCCATGTACAAATCAAGGTGGTGCTCCAAACTATAGAACTGTGCTTTCCAGACAACTTTGACTTATTGCAACCCTGTTGTAGGGTTTTCTTGGACAGATTTATTCAGAGGAGGTTTGTTGTTGCCTTTCTCTAACAAGAGTATGACTTGCCCAAGGTCTCCCAGTGGTTTCCATGGCTGAATAGGTATTTCAAGCCTGGTCTTCTAGACTCCTCATCCAACATTCAGATCACATTCCCTCACTAGCTGGTGGGTTGCTTACTTCTCACATCTTCTTAACAACTGTGATGCCTTAGAGAAGAAAAAACTCATTCAGCTATAGAATTTATATTTGTTGAAAACTCAAAAAAGTCCAAACATAGATATCTTAAGACGATAGTCCCCTCCTCTCTGTGGTATCTCATTGCATTGTTTCATGGGATGAGGTACTTGTCCTACTTGATTATAAAATGCCAGTGATATTTGTAGCATTCAAAACTGCTGCCACTAAATTAGGATTTATTCCATTAAACAGGTTAGTAGAGGGAGAATATGCCCACATACAAAAAGATGTAAAGTATTATGCAGGGAAGTTGCTAAGGAGTAATACTAAGGAGCCCTGGTGGCACAGTGGTTAAATGCTGGTACTGCAGCCAAAACACTGTGAGTTCAATTTTGCTAGGCTCCAGGTTGACTCAGCCTTCTGTCCTTTTGTAGGTCAGTAAAATGAATATCCAGATTATTGGGAGCAATTGGCTAACACATTGTAAAACTACTTAGAGAGTGCTTAGCACTGCAGAATGGTATAGACATGTAAGTGCTATTGCTGTTGCTAATGTAGCTATACCTGCAATATCAGCACTATGGCTACTTCTCAAGGAGGTATAAAGACTGAAGGCTCAGAATTCAACCTGCTGTTTATTCCATTCTTTCCCAGTAGAAACTAATCTGTAGATGACATTGGTTTTCTTCATTATTGCATTTCAGTTATCCCTTTTCCCATTAACTTCTCTTTGTATTGTCTTATTGACATAACCAATAATCCTTGTTAAACTATCTATATTCTACATGTCTTTTAGAACTTTGTTTTGTCATGTTGACAGTTTCCTTCACATCCATAGTAATGTTGCCATTTTCCATCATTATGATTTTGCCATTCTGTTTTCAAATATTTAAATATAATACTGCACAGTATTGGCCAGGAAACTACACATTCCACTGCTACCATTTAGTGTTGCTCTCTTGTCTGCATCTGTCAGTCTCACCATGTCTCTTGTTCAGTAAACAAACCAAGTCAGTCCAAATTAATTTTTCAGGATGACATAGCAGTCCCTGTCCTTTACAGTTTGTCATCTCCCCAAGTAAGACATGTAGAATACTTGTCCTACCTACAAGTCACTGGATGCAAGTTTGCAGAGATTAAAATCCCCATCCTTTTTTCAGTCTCTTATTGTTCTTATTTTCTCTGTAATCACTGTCACTGTATTAGAAGTACCAGAAATGCATTCTTTCCCATGAGTAAAGCAAAGTTTGGTGTATGCTCAAAGGAGAGGGGGGGGGGGGGGGGGGGGAGAGAGAGAGAGAGAGAGAGAGATTGTTGTTAACAGCCCTCGTCAGCTTCAACTCATGATTATTCTATGGATGAGACATCTTCAAAATCCCCTGTCCTCATTTGCTCTGCTCAGATCCTGTAGGCTCATGCCTCTGACATCTGTCACTGAATCAAACCATCTAGCTTCTGCTTTTCTTCTCTTTCTAAGGCCCAGTATCTTTCTTAGCATCATTGTCTTTTTAAATTATTCATGTCTTCTCATGATGTGGCCAAAGTACGGCAACCTCAGTTTAGTCATCTTGGCTTCCAGGGAGAATTTAGGCTTTATTTGTTCTAGAATCCATTTGTTTGTCTTCTTGGCCATCCATGGTATTCTCAACTTTCTTCACTTTCCATCTATCACATCCATAAAATACAATGGCTTAAACAATCCTCACTTTGGTGTTCAGAACTATACCTACACTTTTGGATCCTGTCCAGTTTCTTCATACCAGCCCTTCCCATTTCTATTCTCTTTTTAATTTCTTGATTACAGCCTCCATTTTGATCAAGATTTCATCCAAGATATGAGAATTCCTTTAATATTTTAATTTTCTCATTATGTAAGATGAATTCTTATAGAATGGTCATTGTTTTTGTTTAATTAATGTTCAGCATTAATCCTACCTTGGCACTTTCTTCCTTGACCTTCTTCAATACTTGTTCCAGGTCTTTGTTGTGTCTGCACATCTAAGGTGGTTAAAGTTCTTTCCTCAGATCTTCACTCCTCCGTCCTCTGAGTTTACACCTGTTCAATATTTTCTGCATACAGATTGAACAAACAGTATGATATTATGTAGTCTTGCCTGATACCTTTGCCAAGTGAGAACCATTCAGGTTTTTCATATTAAGTTCTGATGGCAACCTCTTGTCCTGAGTACAGGTTACGCATCAGGACAATTAAATGTAGTGGCATGTAGAGAGCATTCAATAGCTTTTCATGGTCTACACAGTCAGTGCTTTGCTATAGTCAATAAAACACATGTAAATTTTCTAAATAAAAAAAAAATTATTCAATTTGCAGCTTGCATCCTGGAATGGAACCCTAGGCATAAATAAGTTTGAAAAACTGTGTGCAATTATGTAGTCATGCAATCTGTTGCTATTGTTGTGCTGGAGTGTAACAGTGAACACCACCAACACTCACCAAAGTGCACAAGCATTTGCAAACAGTAGCAATGTGCAAATGATTCTCAATAATGGCAAGCAGCAAAACTCCCCCCCTCCATTTCTGATTGTGCATTTCCTCTAACATCGCAAATAGCAGCCCTGTTGGAGGCCACATATTAACCACAGCACATACAATATTTTCAAATGGAAATGTGATTCCCAACTAAACACTCACCTTTTAACACCAAGCAGCAAGAATATGACTGTATTCTTCAGTTTTATAAAAGATAAAAATTTCAAGGAAAACAAGGGCAGTTTGCTCTGAATACATTACAGCCTCAGAACTGTCATCTCACTTTTCACAATCACATTTTCACTTGCTTACTTGAGTGCTTCTCAAGAGCTCCAACTGGCCTTGTTGTGCTCTCTATAATGATATAACTTGTCTCTCTGAAAACCATTTTCAGTGTTTTTAGAAGGTGTCCCCATACAAGGTCAAGAGATCATATAATCTGTCTCAGTAAAGGAAGAGAACCAGATGAAAGAAGCAGCAACTGCAACCTAGGAGGAACATAAAATAAACACTTGTCACTCCTGGAACTACTGGACAATAGATAAGTTTTCACAGATGCATCAGTGAATGTTTTAGGGGTGGGGATACTTTTTTTTTTTTTAATGAAGTGCCACTGAGCCTTGGGGAAAGTACATCAGGGACCACAGGCTATGGTGGACAGAGACAGATGTTTGGAGGGAGGCATTTATTGCAGTGCAGGGTTTACATAATCTCTTTCTCTCTGCCATCCACCTTTGCCATGCCACATAAAATTAAACCACATAGTTCATGTGACCTTTAGGAGTGAGAAAAGTGTGACGCATGGGCCTCTCACAGTCCTCAAGTTCATTTTTCCAGGCCTCCAATAGTCACCAATCCTGAGACACAGATATTGAAGCTCATTTTCTTAAAGCAGTACTCTCAAATCCTTGGGGGAGAGGTATGTCATGCTGGTAATGAGGCTTGAATGAGATTTCAGTATCTACACCCAAGCAGTTAGATACCAGTGTGGAATGAAGAATGAAGAAGCTGGACTGGACAGCTCAAAGGTCAAAAGATTTATTTACAAGTACTAAGTAGAAGCTATATATAGAAGCAGGAACTGTACAAACAAAACAAAGGATCTTATCACACTGCTTCTGGTGTGGGGAACTTTGGACATTTATTGCACAACCTCCGATACCCAACTTACCTCTTCCAAATTGGACTCAAATTCAGAAGTTACGCTGATTTTATTTCACAGACATTTCTCTCAAAACAGCTTCGCATTCCCTGTTGAATTTGGTCCCTATAATTTATTTCAGCAACCATTTTTTCCAATTCGGAAGCTTTGGAATTGGAAAAAATGGCCGCTGAAGCGACTTATGGTGCCCAAAGTCAACACTAGGGGGAATGGGAAGCCATTTTGAGGAAAATGTCAGTGTGATAAAATCAGTGTAACTTCCAAATTTGAGTCCAATTTGGAAGAAGTACATTGGGCAGTGGAGGCGGTGTGATAAAGTCCAAAGTTCCTCTCTGACTCTCAGTTGCTCTCACAACAATTCCCCAACTCCATACTGATACACATCATACTACTGTACATTACTGTAACCAACTATTGTAACCAACACTGTTTACGTTTAGACCCAGCCTTATAAATCCTTGGCTGATGTAGTCACTCCAGCACATGGCATAAGCCATTACCTCACTTTGCAGAGAGATTCACACATAGGTGTAAGTACAGAATCGACATCTTGGTGTCTAGTGTCGAGGACATTTATCTACATGCACTGGCCTTGTCACACACTACAAAATCCTAGAAGGGCTCCTTTTCCCACTAACAGGAAGAAACTGTGTGCTTACATTCTGTTTGGAAAATTTCATCCAGATCATGAAAAGATGCAAGTGGGAAATGGTCCCCAAATTTAGCAAAATGGTTAAAGTTGCCCGAGTGATAACAGAGTGATAACAGGAGAGAGCTCCTTTACATGTAGTGGTTGCTCACAGGAGGGAGTTTCAGTAGTGTTGATTGTTGCCTGGTTGTGTGACAAGCAATACATGCTGAAATTCCTGCTTCTACACAACTACTAAAGGTACAGGAGCCTTCTCCAGTTTTCAATCCATCAATCCTTCCCATAGTGCCCACACCACAGTCTTTGCAGCATACTATCAGCAATTTTGTGGGCCATTCCCCCAATTTTTTGACCTCCAGCTTGGAGGGAAATGGGGGCTGCAATCTTCTAGAATCCTGAGGTTGGCTGATGATGGCCCAAATCTTTGGAAATTACCCAGTCCTGTATTACAAGTTCCCACACACAGCTTTTGTAACAAATAGACTTTCATTCATATTTTAATAGTTTTTAAAGATCATTTTAATGGAAATAATTTATTATTATTATTATTATTATTATTATTATTATTATTATTATTATTATCCTGTGACGACACATTCTCTCAGCCTCAGAGGATGGCAATGGCAAACCCCCCCTGAAGAAATGTACCATGAAGAATCAATGATAGGTTTGCTTTAGAATCGCCATAAGTCAGAAACTACTTGAAGGCACACAACAACAACAACAACAATGTGTACTTGTGAAAAACAATGCAGATATTTTTAATGCCATGCTACCCCTGTTTGTCTTCTTTGCCTTTGACCCTTTGACACTGTTGAAATTCAGATTCCCAATTCACACTACTATAAAGATGTAGAAGAAAAATATAAATGCAACAAATATGTTATCTGTTTTTTTAAAAAAAAATTCCTCTGACATCATACTTAAATGTCTGAAGTGGTTGAAATTATTGTACATCAGATCTATACAGCATTACATCAAATCAATAAACAAAAGAGCCATAAATACACTAATAAATATACAACAATATATTTATGAACCGGAAATTGCAAAAAAACCCCAACAATAATCTATTAACAGAATAATTCAACTCATTTAGAACAATTTGTGCCTATCAGAATAATCCCATTAAATCTTTCTCTTTAAAACAAAACAAAATGAAACACCACTTTGCATTATTCATTCTCAGAATCCAGAAGGTTTTATGTGGCAGCATAAAGAATATATAGAATAGAGATTTCACCCACACTTCTACATTCCTATGGTTTTACAGAGAGGAAATGTTTTTTTAGGGCTTCTATTTGGCCAAATTGAAAACAAACCCATGTAGGAAGCTTTCCAAATAATATAGAATCCAGGTGGCATAGGGCAGTGATATGAAACCTGACATCCTTTCAGTGCTTGGTCAGTACAGTCAGTGATCCGTGGGAGTTGTAGTGCAAAGTACTTGAGAGATACCATGTTACTTAGCTCTAATATAGGGTTGTGAGGGTTACATATGCCTCAGCTCCCTCAAAATTAGATGACAAGAATGTCCTCAACCTGAGGCTTTATTTGAAGACCATCTTGCATAGTACAAAAAAGCAATAGCGAAAGCTGTATTCAGTTCTGAATTTTTGTTGTTCTGGGTTTTTGTTTTGTTTTGGTGCATTATTCCAGTGATGTTGGTCATGGGACTTTTTGTGTGCATTTCAAAGTTCTGATTAGTGCTTTCAAATATCAAATTGTTGAAGGTTTGGCTAATGCCCTGCTACATGGAAATTGCCCATTCATTGTCCTCAGTTGGTGATGTCCCTTTGTAGGGTCTTCCTCCACTTCCTGAAATACAGTTGTGTTCCTTGAATTATCTTTGGAACCTAATGATGCACACTGATCTCAAACTGGTAGAACTCTCACTGTTGTCACAAGATGGCTGCAACTACCATTTTGACTATGGAAAACATTCAGCGCAGGGCAAGACACAGTAACAAACTCTTAGGATCGTCATATACTAGTACAGTGCGCCCTTTGTTTACACGGGGGATCTGTTCCGGACTCCCACATATAAAACAAAAAAATGCCTATGCTCGAGCCCCATTTAAATGAATGGGGCTCGTGCATGCGGCGGTGTGGCGGCACGCACATGCCATAGGTGCATGCCTCATTCTCCCTATGTTCAGCCTTAAGTCTACTTTTACACCTCCCTCCTTGACCATCTTACTGAAGGTCTTTGTTGGAATCTGCTAGTAATATTGTGTATCTTAGGCTGTTAATATTTCTTCATCCTATCTGCACATTATTGCTGCTTAAAGCAATAAGTAATAGAAGTGGATAGATTATTTTTGCCCATTCTGCCTCTTTCTCTCCTCCACCATCTTCAGACTTTAGCACTGTCACTTATGCCTTCCTGAATTTCAATGCACTCAGTGTTAAGTTTCTGCTAAGGAGAACTTTCAATATTTCATCTGCAGGACAGTGACAGCAGGTGATTCCCATATCAGAAGTGGGAGTTAAATCCATTTCAAGTTTGGGTTTTAAATGAGTTCTCCAAGGTGCTTAAATGATTTAGAAATAGGGTATACCACCTTGGAGAGCTCTGTTATAAAGATGAGATTAAAATATGAGATGGATTCATCCACTGACATAGAAGCCACCAACTACCAAAGCTGTGGAGACGAGAAATAAGAGCAACCACCACCGTGTCTGTCATAAATGATCTAATCAGTGATAATGACTGAGCAACCAACAATGCATTTTCACTTTGAATTTGGGGATAAGTAAATTTCTTCAAGCTAATCTTTAGAAAAATATAGATGTTATGGGAATAGCCAATGGCTGTAAAGCATTTCAAATTAACATCCATAGGCAATTTTCTTAATTTTCCTGTACCACATTTTGCCATTCCTTGTAATTAAACTCCTCTGTACATTTTCTGAGGTTATATCTAGATATGGCTGTGTGTCTTGCAAAAGGGAAGAACATTTAGAAATGTGTAGCTGGGCTCCTTTAAATTTATAGAAACATGAAATTAAAGGAGAAGATTCTAAATAAGTGAAGAAATTAAGTATTATCTCTCTTTATTAAGTGACTCAGGCGATGTATTTGGTTAATGAGCTGCTTTTTTGGAGTTCCCACCAGTCATATCATCTTGAGTTGTGTTTATGTTCTAATTTATATTGACAAAGTAAAAGGAAGAAGAGAGCATAGATTCACAGAGGGAGCTTCCATCATACCAGTTCTGAAGTGTAAAGACTGAGCAATTATGTGCCCTGTCAAAAATGATGAAGTCTGGGAACTGGTAAGAGGCTTTGGGCAATTTGGGACAGGGGAGATAATAAATCATTAGATAACTCAGTCCATCACCAGCAAAGAATAATGTGAGTAAAAGAGGCAATGAATTGAGAGGATTCCACCATACTGAGCACAGTATTTTGTTAATTCTTTCTAATTGCTTCCTTAAGAAACTTGAAATATCATGGGTATGGATGACATGTTTTCTATACACTTCTCAGATATGACGATCACACGCATCTGCAGTATGTTTTTTTTAAAGGACTTTGTATTTTTTTTAAAAAAATCGTAGCTTTATTTATTATTGTCTTTGGGTGCATCTACACAGTAGAAATAATGCAGTTTGACAACACTTTAAGTTAAATACTTTAAATTACATACTTTTGAATCCCATTGATTTTGCTCTGAGAGATTGTAAAAACATTATCTATTGCCTCGATGACTTAAAAGTACTTAATTTTGTCAAGTGATGCCCCAGTTTTCTTTCCCCACCTAAACATACACATATTTAATATGAAAAGTTTTGGAGTGTGTGGGAACAGAGATACATATCTCTATGTCTCTAAAGGATAAGTCAGAGTGCTGACCAAAGGTGAAGGAGCTCAGTTTACAGCAGATGTGACTGGCAGTCACAATGAGGGATTCATACTTTGAGGCGTGTCTGCCGCCTTGTCACAGATGCTCAGAAAAGCAAAAATGAAATGGCATAGAGACAGTGTGTGGGTGAGGTGATACTTTTTCATAGACCAATGTCTTCTTCATCTTCTTGGCTGAGGGTAGGAGATGCAGAACTCCAACTCTCAGATCTGTCATAGCACATCTTCAGTTTCCCATTTCTACTGACATTTATTTATTTTATTTCAAGAATTTTAAACTACTTTTCAGTGGAGAAAAAAGCCCAGCTTCCAGACATACTGTTTATACTCATGTATAAGTCTAGAAATTTAGGTTAAAAAATTGACCCAGAAAACCTGAGTCGACGTATCCATGGGTCAATGTATGTACTGTACTTCAACTCTTATTTTGAAAAAGGAACCATCCTCTGGTGAAAGGCAAAAAGTGTAATCTGCCTTGGAAGCACTGGCCCCGCTCTTCTCTCTTATCCATGAAGCCTTTAGCATGAGCAGTTATGCCTGCTGGAATTTTGTTCTTTGGCATTGTTTTCGGTTGCTTCATTCTCTATATCCTTTGTTACATGCCCCTGAGCTTTACCCTTGACTTATCCATGGGTCATATCAAAACCCATCATTTTGGCCCCAAAATCTGTCCTCGACTTATACATGGGGTTGACCTAAGTACATATTCCCCAAGTAGGAAAAAGGCTTAGATACCCCACTCCCAAGCCCCTAGGTCCTCCAAACATGTTTTTTTAATGGAAATGCAAGTTTATTTCCAAACCATTTTAGACACAGGAGAGGCCTTTTTCTAACCAATAGTTGATTCCCATGCCCACCAATATTTCAGTACTGGCACACATGTGGCCAAGCAACACCAGAGTGTAGTTGGGATGATAGATGTCGTTAATGAGGAAAAACACACAAGCTAGAAAAGGCTGCAGTAGTTTGGTTTTGACTGAGCTTACTAGGAAGCGCTAGATTCATGCCCGCCTCTATTCTCCCCCCCCCCCCCCCCACTGAATTAATTGAGTAAAAACTACTTTTCCACTTGGGCCTCATTTTGCAGCAGTTGAAATAAGCTGAGAAAATATGGGGGAAAGAAGAAGGAAGAGAGAAAATCTGAGACATTTTAAAAGCTACTGAAGTAATTGGATAGCATCCTTTCCTACCAACTTGGGACAGCTGGAGGGTATGGACTCCCACTTTCTTCTCAGTTTAGATAAAGGGGAAATGTAAAAAAACCTCTTCCTCTACATGAGGGCATTTTTAGCTTTAAATAATAATAATAATAATAAATAGCATGTTGTATGCTTTGGAGGAAATGTGGTGCTCCAAGTACTCCAGGGAAATCAATTGCCAACCAGCTGCTGTTGGGACTATATGCCCACAAAGTCAGCAGATCTGCACCATGTATCACCCTGACCCCTGCCATATGAACACATTAATGTTGAAACAATTCCCCCCCCTCTCTCTCATAGACATTCTCTCTTTGTTTTCTCTCCCTCTCTTCCTTTTCTCTGCCTTTCCCCCTCCTTCTCTTCCTTTCTCTCTCTTTAATTTAAAAACAAACAGCACTTCTGGCAGATTTTCTCTGGATCTTAGAAGGATGTAAGTATCATTCATCTCTCTGTGTATATACAATTATGAGAGTGATTAAGAAACAAAACTTAAATAAACTAGCAAAACATTTCAGCTTCAGCCTTCTTTAGTTTGGCTTCTGCTGGAGAAAACAGAAGCCAAAACATTTTGCTAATTTATGGAAGTTCTGTTTGCTAATCACTCCAATAATACACACATAGACACAGTTGGAGTTTTAAAGTATCAGTGAAAAGGAAAGTGTGGTAAATAAAGGGAGAGGAGAAAAGGAAGGGGGGAATACTTGAGATGTGAATAAGGGCTAGGCAGGTACATTAATATAAGGTTATGCTGGTCATTGACCGTAATAATAAATTTCATTTCATTTCATTTAATATAAGCAAACAATATTCCCAGATCCATAGTTGCTTGGAGTGATGGGAGGATTTTTTAACCCTTGACCTATGACTCTTTTAGTTGTAGTAAGAGCACACAGGAAACAATCATATTGATGACCAACCAGGTTCCATGTCAATGGCATATAATTTGAAAGGACATGAGGATCTACAAATATCAAAGATTGTTGTAATACAAAATTAATATGTTGCAATATACTGTATCCAACCAGAAAAGAATGTCCATGGGCACATCCACATCTTATGCTATAAGGAAACATCTGTATTTAATTGCCAACATTTAGCTGAAGTAAGCTAACTATATAAATAATAATAATAATAAAAATTATTTCTATACCGCTTTTCCACATTGATTAAAGCGGTGTACAAAGCAAAGAATACAACAATACATCAATACAGAATAAAATTACAATATATAAACATACAATAAAACAGTGTAAAAAAATTTCAAGTGCAATTTAAAAACTATTAAACCCAAGTCAGAGCCAGCTGAGCTGATAATCTGTGATGTAAATTACATATGGGGGGGACCACATGATATCAGAGCACATGGGGGAAAGCTTGATGGAAGCAAAAGGTCTTAAGTTTCTTTTTAAAAAGATCCAGGGAGGTGATAGAACGGAGCTCATCGGGAAGGGTGTTCCAGATTTTGGGGGCCGAGATAGAAAAGGCCCTTTGTGAGGTTGACGAATATTTTGCAGTCGGAACCCTCAACAAATTCTTCCCGGCAGACCTGAGTGTGCGAGGCGGATTGTATGAGGAGAGGTGGTCCTCCAAGTAACCTGGGCCCAAGCCATTTAGGGCTTTATAGGTAATTACCAACACCTTGTATTGCGCCTGGAAGCGAATAGGCAGCCAATGGAGATCTTGTAAAATGGGTGTTATGTGGTCAGCCCTGGAAATGTGACCAATCTCGCAGCCATATTCTGTACTAATTGAAGCTTCTGGGTTTGGTACAAGGGTTGCCCCATGTAGAGCGCATTGCAGAAATCCAATCAAGAGGTTACCAGAGCATGTACCACAGTTTCACGGTCCCTCCGGCCCAAGTCGGGTCACAGCTGGCATATCAGCCGAAGCTGATAACAGGCACTTCTAACTGTCGCCTCCACTTGAGATGTCAATTGGAGCGACGAGTCTAGAAGCACTCCCAAGCTGCAAATAGAGTCCTTCAGGGGGAGCGTGACCCCATTTAGGACAGGTGGAAAAATTTCACTACCCGGGCCTGGGGAGCCTATTACTAGCACTTCCGTTTTCTCTGGATTCAGACTGAGTTTGTTTTCCCTCATCCAGCCCATTACCGACTCCAAGCAGGTATTTAGAGGAGAGATGCCATCCCTAGTCACTGCATCAGTCGGAGACACAGAGAAACATATTTGGGGGTCATCAGCATATTGATAACACCATGCCCCGTGTCTCCGGATGATCTCACCCAGCGGTTTCATGTAAATGTTAAATAGCATGAGGGATAAGATAGCTCCTTGAGGGACACCAGATTCAAGTTCCCTCTTGTTGGAGCAAGAGTCCCCCAGCTGCACCATCTGGAATCTACCCGAGAGATAGGAACGGAACCACTGGAGCGCAGTGCCCCCAATACCTAACTCCCTCAGGTGTTCCAGAAGGATACCATGGTCGATGATATCGAAAGGTGCTGAGATGTCCAAAAGCACTAACAGGGACACGCTTTCCCTGTCCATGCCCAGATGGAGATCATCGTCTAAGGCGACCATGGCAGTCTTAACTTCATAGCCCGCCCTGAAGCCAGTTTGAAATGGGTCCAGAAAATCCGTTTAATCCAAGAGTTCGAAGGCAATCACTCTCTCGATCACCTTCCCCAAGAAAGGCAACAGCGACACAGGTCGGTAGTTATTTCGTATCAGGGGGTCTAAAGAGGGCTTTTTTAGCAGAGGTCTAACTACAGTGGAACCTCGCCATACGCGGCCTTGAGCATACGCACTCAAGCTGCGGCGCGCACACGGGGCGGAAGGGGCGGCACGTCCCATTCAGTTGAATGGGCGTGTGCGCCCGTTGCGCCGCACACACGCCCGTTGCACCCCGCGCACCTCCGCACCGCCGTGCACGAGCCCCATTGTTTACAATGGGGCTCGAGCATAGGCGGAAATCGCCATATGCGGCGGGATCCGGAACGGATCCCCCGCGTATGGCGAGGTTCCACTGTACTGCTAATTTCAAGCTAGATGGAAATCGGCCCTCACTGAAAGATTAATTAATTATGCGGCACAGCATAGATGTTACCACAGTTCCCCCCTGGGCCATCAACCATGAAGGGCAGGGATCAAGAGAGCACGACGTCTTCCTAACACTTCCAAGAATCTTGTCTACTTTCTCGGTATTCACAAATTCAAAGTGATCCAGCTTAATAGAGTCCACGGAAGCTCTGGATGCCTCTCTTATAGGCTCTGAAGAAATACTGACGTCGAGATCAGCCCTTATTCGAGAAATTTTATCCGCGAAGAAGTTGTTAAATTCGTCACAATAGGCTTTGGATGGTTCTAAAATAGGGTTCAGGGAGGGGGGCAGTTGTGTTAGCTCCCTCACTACCTTGAACAACTCTGCCGGACGAGACTCCGCAGACGCAATACGTGCAGCATAGAACGAATGTTTTGCTGCACTTATTGCCACTCCGTAAGCTTTCAAAAGAGACTCAAGGAGTGTCTTCTCGGATAAGTGCTGGTGTCTTCGCCAGTTGCGCTCTAGTCGTTGCACGGCCCGCTTCATTTCCCTGATATCTTCCGTGTACCAGGGTTGGCATCAACAGAATCGCCGTCAGTTCCAACCATATAGCCCTCTAGGGCTTCTTGGAACCTTTTGGGTGCCATCAGCCTTCGAGGGTGGACCATCCTAATAGGTCCTCCACCCCCGGGAGGGATTTGGGTAGAAGCCTTGAGTCGAGCCAACATAATACCCAACATAATTGAAACATTCCATCAAATATATTTTTAAATCTAAAGAAATTGTCGTTACTGAGGTAGGAGCATATTTCAATTGAATGATTTCTACAATCAATCAATCAATGTTTATTGAGTAGCCCTTAGGCCATATCAAAATAAGAATGATTTCTACAGAACCATTTAATTCTTTATTCCAGTCAAGTATAACTTCACCTAAAATTTAGTGGTTCACCCATCACCACCACCGAAAAAGTCTCTGTAATATCTCTGGAGATAAAATCAGAGCTTCTAACACAGAAGGACAGACTGGGGCACTCACAGTTGGTGGTCCATATATGAACATTAAAAAGTGTCACAATTATACATGCAACCATGATGCTCCAGAGAATATAAGGAATGCAGAATACAATACTGGGAAAAGCAAATAAATACGTAAGGACATCTGAGCCTATCAGCTCATCTAACATACAAACCCCACTGTTTCTTCCATTACAAAAACATCTCACAATTTTCAGATTGAGAATACCCTATGAGTACCCTATGAGTGCCACCACATTTGATAGTGCTGATGAGAAATCTGTCCCAAGGATGAGAAACCTTTGTAAAAACTGAATTCAGAGAAACAGTGTTTTCCAATAGGCAAAGATTATGCAAGACTGCATTCTGTCACCCTACTTATTCAATTTATATTCCAGAAACATTATAAGAAAAACAGAGCTAGAATCAGAAGAAGGAGAGTGAAGATAGGAGGAAGGAAAATCAACAACCTCAATTATGCCGATGATACCATAATAATGGCAGAAGACATCACATACTTGGAAAGATTACTAAGGAAGGTTGAAGAGGAAAGTGCAAAGGAAGGATTAATGCTGAACCTAAAGAAAACAAAAAATATGACCACAGAAGACATACATAAATTCAATCTAGACAATGAAGAAATCAAAATAATTAAAGAATTTTCATACATATGAGCCTAAAATATCAGTAAGAATTGAATCGGACTTATATGAATCAAAAGAGCTTGAAGCAAACATTTGAATTAATCTGGTTTTTTTCTTTCTCTTCTCTTTCCTTCTTCTTTCCCTTCCCTCTTTTTGCCCTCTTCTTTGTATTTTTTTCTTTCTCTCCCTTTCTTATAACTTTCTTGCAAAGAAAGAGTTAATTAGTTAATGTATAAATTCCTTTTTTTATGACTGTTGTAATAAACCTCAATAAATACAATAAAAAAACCCATATGATCAAATATAGACCAGAATGGTGACTGCAGACAAGAAATAAGAAAAAGCTTAGGAACAGGGAGAGCTGTGAAAGAACTTGAGGGGCTTCTGAAGAGTAAAGATATACGACTGAGTACAAAAGTTAGAATTGTCCAAGCCATCATATTCCTCATTACCATCTATGGATGCTAGAGTTGGACAGTCAAGGGAACACACAAGAAGGAAAATCAACTCATTTGAGATCATATGGTGGTAGAGAAGAGTGCTGAGGATATTGTGGACAGCCGAAAAGATAAACAAATGAGTCTTGGAACAGATCAAGCCAGAGAGCTCCTTAGAAGCCAAGATTATTAAACTGAGTCTGATGTACTTTGGTCATATAATGAGAAGGCAACAATTCTTGGAAAAGACAATAATGTTAGGAAAAGTAGAGGGGAGATGAAGGTGAAGAAGACTGCATGCCAGATGGATGGACTGAATAAGAGGGTCACGGATTTCCTGGAAATGAGTCTGAGGGACATTCAATGAGATGCCTTAAAGAATGAACACATATCCTATAGCTCAGAAAACAGACTTCTTATCTGTGTATATTCAACACTGGAAGAGGGTTATATATACGTAAAATCACACACTCATACAATAGCTTGTATATGTGCTCAGTTGTATATCTTTACATTTTAGGATCTTTTCCACTTCTTTCATAGCTGCCCTCTCCATTCTAAACATTCTGATTTCCTGGCTGCAGTCCCCATTCCTATCAATGTTTGATCCCAGCTATGAGAACTCTCTTACTATTTCTATTTCCTCATTGTCTAGTTTGAATTTATGTAAATTCTCTATGGTCATTATTTTTTGTTTTCTTTATGTTCAACTTTATTCACTGACCATCCTTAGTAATTGTTCCAGGTCTGTGAGATTTTCTACAAGTATTATGGTATCATCAGCATATCTCAGATTGTTGATATTCCTTCCTCCTATTTTCACTCCTCCTCCTTCTGTGTTCAAGTCTGCTTTTCTTACAATATGTTCTACATATAAGTTGAACAGGTGGTGTGATAAGATACAGCCTTGTCTGAACCCTTGGGCAACTGGGAACCATTCTGTTTCTCCATGTTCTGTTTTGACAGTACCCTCTTGTCCTGAGTACAGATTCCTTATCAGGATTATTAGATGTGTTGACATACCCATATCTCTAATGGCAATCCTAAGGTTTTTAATGATCTATGCAGTCAAAGGCTTTGCTGCAGTCTATAAAGCACATGCAGATTTTCTTTTGGAATCCTGTGGTATGCTCCATTATCCATCATATGTTTGCATACCCTAGTACCTCTTCCTTTCCTGAACCCTACTTGGGCCTCTGGGATTTTTTCTCTCCATGTATGGTTGAAGCCTATGTTGCAGAATTTTGAGCATAATTTTGTTTGCATGGGAGATCAGTTCTATGGTCCTATAGCTGCTGCATTCTTTTGTGTCTCCTTTTGTGTGGATAGGGATGTATATTGATCGTTTCCAATCTGTTGGCCATCATTTTGTTTTCCATATCTGTTAACATATGTTGGTTAGCACCAGAGTTGACTCTGTCAATGTGGATTGCAGCAGTTCAGTTGGAATATCATCTGTTCCTGGAGACATGTTTTTTTGCCATTTCTCTTATTGCAGCTTCCATGTTGTTTTTAAGAATTTAATGTTCATTTTCATATGGCTCTTCATTCCATGTGTCCTTCATATTGTCATCTCTTTTAGATAACTCCTATGTGTATTGCACCGTGCTGGCCTTCCAATGCTTGCCTCCCAAAAGAAAGTGATAAATCTGAGTGAGGCCTATGTATGCAAATCAAGAAATATTTCAACCAACAGTAAATAAACTTTTGTTAATTTCAAGGATTAACATCCTAAGGAGTTAGTAATCTAAGGAATAAAAATATCTAATAGTTGCTTGACACTCTCAAAACTAGCACACTCAATGTGGAAGAATAGTAAAAAAACATGCTAATCCATTTCAGAAATTCTGATGGCAAGCCAAATTGCTTCAAAGTCATAAAAATAAAACTGTTAGTTAATTTTGTCAAATACTTTTTTGGCAATGAGTGAAATAATGGGAGCAGGGTCAGGTCTTTTAGTATTTAAAGCAATAAATTTTTTAACCAATCTTAATTTATCAGTCTCCTTCCTATGATGAATAAAGCCAACCTTGGAACAGATAAATTACTGTTATCACACTCTGAAACCTCTTGGCCACTATTGCAGATGATAATTTAACATCCACATTTGATAGAAAAATGGTCTATAGTTTGCATACCTAGTGTGTCATGCCCTACCTGGAGGAGGCCTCCTTAGACAAGTAATGGGAAATGATGAGACTACAATCGGAACAAGAGAAGCCTTGCAGACCTACCCTAGAAGCAATGCCTGGACATGTTGACTTTGAAAAGAGGAACTGGAAACTGAGCTGCTTTATCATTTGGAGTGTCACAAACTAAAATTATAGCAACAAAAACATAGGCAGAAGTCTTAAAAGTGAAATGTGGAGATAATGAAACCACCTATGCTGAATTCCAAATTGCTATAACAACATCGCCACAATGTTTGGCATCATGGCATTCCCTGTTCTTTAGTTTTATGAACTTTGGGTACTCCTTGACTGACATTTCAGCTTGTTTGGGCAGTTTTTTTCACACTTAGGCCCTGTGCAGACCGGCTTTGGGGGTGGAGTCGGGACATGACATCCACATGATGCACACACTGACTCTGCTCCCAGGGTAGCATGATGCCAAAAGAGTGCCATAAAGCTGTGATGCTGCAACTATCTCACTCTTTGCAGGGCACAAAAAGGAGCCACTTCTTGTGGCTCCTTTTTGCATCCTGCAAAGGCGAGAGCGGGGTCGCAGCATGCAGTTGCCATGGCCCCAATCTGGCTGTAAAAGGGGTGGCTGTAGGCTGCTCTTTAGGAGCAGTCTGCACAGCCCCTTAGATGGTGAACTGCTTTGACCATCTTATTTTCTTTTAGACCCTCTGTATGTAACTCTGGACTGGCTTGATTTATCCAGTGTTTGTGTCTTGAACTAGAGGTGTACTTTTCTGGGCACTTGTCACTCTTGAAGCACAAGATTGTATGATTTATACATAGTCTAGGAATAAAAGAAATAAAAGTTGCATAAGGGGAAGTTGGGAAAGAGTTCAATAAAAAATCATTAAATATATACAGAAAAGTCTCGGAACCAACAGGTCCAAGGAATGATCTATACCATTTGAAAGGAAAGCCATGTAGACTGAAAGCTTCCCATTTTTCAAATTTTTATTAAATTCATTAATCTCCTCCTATACAAGGAAATTCCCAGAGGTTTCATACACTGTGTATTCCAGGGGTCGGCAACCTCTGGCCCGCGGGCCGGATGCGGCCCGCGGAGGCCTTTATGCCAGCCCCTGGCTCCTCCTGCCGCCGTCGCCGCCACCGCCGCCACCGGTTGTGGCTTTTGCCCGCTATGGGTGCCGCCATTTTGGGGGGAAAATGGCGGAGAAATCTCGCGCGACCTCTGAGAAGGTCGCGCAAGATTTCGCCGCCATTTTCCCTCAAAAAATGGCGGCGCCCAGGGCTCCGACGGTGGCAGCGGGCCTCTCAGAGGCCCGTTGCCTTCACTGGGGCCTCCAGGAGGGCTCTTGTGACGGCAGCCGGCCTCTCAGAGGCCCGTTGCCTTCACTGGGGTCCTCCAGGAGGGCTCCAGCGGCAGCAGCGGGCCCCCGGGAGGCCTGTTGCCTTTGCTGGGGCCTCCAGGAGGGCTCCTACGGCGGCAGCGGGCCCCTGGGAGGCCCGGTGCCATTGCTGGGGCCCTCCAGGAGGGCTCCGACGGCAGCAGCGGGCCCCTGGGAGGCAGCGGGCCTCTGGCGTCAGGAGCTGGCAAAGATGGGGAGGCCTCCAGCACTGGCGGTCCCCGCTGGCTCTTTCCTGGCCTCTGATGTGGCCTGGGGCCCCGTCAGGGGCCGGCAAAGAGGAGGTGCCCTGGCCCCTGGGGGTGGAAGCTCCACCCCCGGGGATGGAAGCTCCGCCCCAGGGGGTTGGAGCTCCGCCCTAGGGTGGGAACTCCGCCCTGGGGTGGGAACTCCACCCCCGGCACACGGCCCCTCCCCCGGGGGTGGAAGCTCCACCCCCCCGGCTTCGGCCCCCCAGTTGTCTGAGGGACAGCAACCCGGCCCCCGGCTCAAAAAGGTTGCCTACCCCTGGTGTATTCATTTGTGGAAACATTAAACTGGAGGGGGGAAGAATAGTTTTTAATCCTGACCATTTAGACACCACATTTTGTATACAATGTTGATAAACAAAGGTTTTTCCCATGTACCTTTAACCATTAAAATGAAATTACAACATTTGTTTGTTAGTTTCTGTTTGAATTTATACTGTAATATCTAGCCCAGTGTCTTCCCACTTTCCCAGTAATACTGATATAAACTAGTTAATGAAAACTCAATCTTAGATGACAATAAATTGTCACATGTGGTACACTGGAATTCATAGCAGAGCTCTGGAGTGGAACAAGCTGAAAGCTGAACAAAATATGGAGGGATAACATGGTAGCACTCTATAAATATCTAAAGAAATGACACATAGAGGATTCTGTAAAATGTACTAGACATCTATCCTCCCTAAATTAGTTTGTAATTTATCTTAGTTGTAACACAAACCAATGTGTTCCATTTACAGAAGACTATTCCAGTCTAAAATTAGGTCAATAATACAGTTAAACTCTAGTTTCAAAACCACAAATTCATAGGAGATATTCACACAGCTTAAACATTCACAATACATACTTGAACAAATGAATTTGGACTATATAATTTCATCAAACCAACTGACATCTAAAATTTTGGCAAGTAATATGAAAATGTGACCATCTCTATCTACAATGATTTGAATCACAATGCCTCCTATCCTAAGGATGGGGACTGACATTCATGATTTGAATTTTAATATGAACTGATCTAACATGTGCTTCCTGAAGTAATACCCAAAAGGGAATTCAATTATCATCTGAATTTTGCACAATTTCAGATTCTGAGAACCAGATCTCTGATTAAAGTGATGTATATGGTTATGCATACATTAAGTAAAACTGAGAAAGAAATAAAGAATAAAGATTGGACAAGTTAACCTTAAAGTTCACTTCTTGGGGAAAGTACTTAAAAGTATGTATGCATGTTATGGAAAATGGCATAAAGAGTTGTATACACATCTCTATGTAGTTTCTTTTTTCTAAAAAAAAAACCCCACACAAAATGATAAAGAAATGGAACAGTGGCTGGATGGACATCTCTTGGGGATGCTTTGATTGAGATTTCCTGCATGGCAGGAGGTTGGACTGGATGGTCCTTGCAGTCTCTTCCAACTCTATGATTGTATTATTCTAAAGATTGAACTTGTGCTTGAAAAAAATATGAAGTATGATAGAATGCAAACCATATTTATACAATGTTCCCTTCTAATCTGCAGATGTTCAGTTCCAGGCCTCCTCATGGATGGAAAAAACATGGATGGTCAAAACCCATTTTATTCAATTGTGGTGATGTATATTCAGCTGCACCAGTGCATCCATGGATGTTCAAATTCATAGATAGATATACATGTAAATTACTCCTGCCTTTCCAGGTCACACAATATATATACCCAAGTCCTCTCCAGGCAAACATTCTCTGAAGATGCCAGCCACAGATGCTGGTGAAACGTCAGGAAGAAACTCTTCTAGAACATGGCCACATAGTCCGAAAAAGCCACAAAAAACCATAGATAGATAACCAGTCAATAGCTGGGCTCACTGTACATTCCCTTTGTTATTCTTGTTCTTCTGTACCTTCAAGTCATTTCTGATTCATGTTGATCCTAAGGTGAACCTATCAGGGGTTTTTCTTGGCACGTTATTTCAGAGAGAGTTTGAGACCAAGAGAGTGTGACTTGCACAAGGTCACCCAGTTGGTTTACATGGCCAAGCTGGGATTTGAACCTAGTTCTAGTCCAATATTCAAACCACTACACCAAACTGGCTCATACATCCCTATACTGTACTAATATTTCTACTACAGTAATGCTATGTAATGAGTAGCAGCAATCACCACTATGACTTGATGGTGTGAAGTCATTAGATGAATAACTCCCTAGAAATTGCACGTCTATGCTTCAAGTACCTTTCTGTTCTATAGTTCCTGTTTATGGAGTGCTTTTTTACATAGCCAGTTATTGTCATAAACCTTCCTGTACACTGAATCTAACCATCTTGTCTGGCATTCTCCATACTTTAGGCAGAGGCTGCCGAATTTTAGACAGGAGTCTTTCCTGCCTCTACCTGGAGATGACTAGAACTGAACTGGTACTTTATTCATTCAGAGCATGTGCCTTTACCATAAAAGTATGACTCTCCCCTGTTCTATGCTTCTCACCTTGAATTCAGTATTCAAGGGGTGAATCACAGGTTCATAGCAATGGAGGATGAGTTATCAATTCAGCAAGATGGATTGGTGAGGGATATGTCTTTCATCCTACTTATTTCTGGAGCATGATGTTCAAAATTCCATGGAGAGAGGCAATGGCATATGAACAAATATTGATGGGCATCATGGGCAATGTGTGAAAATTTCAATCATCCTTTGTTCATCTGCTTAAGTTGTTATCTCAAAACAACTTCATCCATCCAAAAGAAAGAAGAAACCAAATTAGACTCTGTGACCAATGTAGCTATATGCTCAGCAAACAGGAAGAGCCAATGAGACATGCTTCCTGTTAACATTTCCCCTCTCTCTTGCACTGCAATATTTGAAACAGAACATTCATACAAGTGCATGCATGGGCATAATCATGTACACATACATAAACACACACACACACTATATCAGATGTACGGACTAAGAAAAATGTTCTACTTCAGATTATACTGTACAAAGACATTCAGTGAACAGGTAATTTCCAATGTTTCAAGCATTAAATAATAATTCCTAGTCTCTTGTGTTATTCCTTTGTCTCTTGAAATTCCAGCCAGTTTTCATTTCCAAGCCGCACGTGAATGACGCTGTGGGGTTGGGGGTGCTTTATTGGCCTCCACGAGAGAAGACCAGGGAGTTTTGTGCATGGCCCTTAGGAACAAATGAGATCATGTTTAAGGGGTGAGAGAGAAGTTATTTAAGGATGCATCACTTCCTCATGTATGGCACACCCTTTGTGGTGGAGGGCTGGGCTCTGCAATTGTCTCCATGGGACTCAAGACCAGGATACAAGCCTCTAGTGTCCTTGGATCTTTCGTGGAACAGCAATTTCCTTTGAACGGAAATTTTGCATTCATAGGAAATTGCTGATCCACAAATGATTCACAGATGCTAGAGGTGAGGGGATGATTCTCTGACATTTCAGAAGCACGTCAGGCTTTCACACACACACGTATCCCTGATGTTTTACCAGTGTTTTACCAGCATGTACCCCACGGTAAGTGCTGGTGTGCAAATCTTCACTATTGTGCTTCTTTTTTGTCCTGGGTGATGGTTGGAGTTCTTGTGTAGGTATCTGTCTCTGTGTGTAGGTTTTCTGTATACTGTGTGGTCCAACCATTGGTTCAGTTTGCAGATGACCAGGACATCCAAGAATGGCAATGTTCCTTCCTTTTCTCTTATCGTTGTGAATTGGATGTTTGGGTGGATGTTTTTCAGATGGTTCAGAAACATGGTCAGATCTTCTTCTCTGTGGATCCAAATGGTGAAAGTGTCATTAATGTACATAATCCTTTTCATAAAATTAATGTACATAATCCTTTTCATCCAGGATTGTCATGTTTTCCCTCTGAGCCTTCCTTTTCTTGTTTTTGCTAGGCAATGAGTGAACAGTTGTGCCTTTGTGCCTGCGGTGATGTTGAAACAGCTGGAAAGGTGAAGTAATAGGGTACAGAATCTACTATTGGTGCCTGCTTTATCATATTCCTTGGTTTCCTCTTTTCCTTCTGTGATCAGGACAGTATGGAGACATGGCTACCATTGAGAAGGAAGAGGGAGGGTAGCTACAATCCTTGGTGTCAATTTCCAGTGGCTGTTAGCAAATAACAGCAACCTAAGTGAATAACACAGTGACTGAAAGGGAGGAAAGCAGGACATTTTAATATCTGCTGAGCTACTGGGAATGCAGAGGGTTGACTGTGGCTGTCCCAGACTATCTATGGCAATCAGAGGGTATGCATTTTCTTGAGCTGTGTGTAACAGAATTGAGAGGGATAGCAATGAAATCCATCTCCATCAGGAGAGGAATTTTCTCTAACAGTTCCTGAGCTGCTTAAGAGCCAGCAGGCAACTTCCTCTCCTGACAGACAGCTTTTACTGTCATGTTTACATCATCTTTTGCCTAGTAGATGTGGTTGTTCAACTTTTAAAAAAATAAAAGTATAAGTACTAACAAGAAGTACAGATATATATCAGAATAAAATCAACACCAATGTGCACAAACCAGTATATCATCTGGAATAACCATCCATTTCTATTGAAATGCATCATTGCATCCCCTCCATCATCACAGTCCCCATGGGCAAGTTGCCTCTAGTATCATGCTCCTCCTCCATTACAAGTATACTTATGTAGTCCAATGAGATCATAGCCAGCAGCTGCTGTCACAGTACATATACTGTCGTGTGGATAATTTCTCAAGATAATGTGATATAGATCAGACTATAAATATTTTATTTTTAATACTTGAATTGAAGGAGTTGTGTAAATGCACTTTGTTATTATCATTTAGTAAGTATTGGTTTGGAAGGAATTCCCTTTCAGTTTCTGTTACTTGTTGTTGGTTTAGGAAGGAGAGTTTGGAGCTTCAAACCACTGCAGTGCAAACTAATAAAGTGGCAAATATGCTGCTTAATATTTCTCATGATTTATTGGTACACATTTGTACATACTTGTACAATATGATGGAGGGATGCCTGTCCATATGCACATACAAAAATGTAAACTACCCTGCCTCCCAGCCTTCCAAAAGCTGCAGGGGAAAATTATTCATATTGAATTCTCTAATTTATTGCCTAGACAACTGAAGGCAAAATTACTTGTTACCTTTGGAAGCACAGGTTCCTATGCCTGTGTTTGCAGACAGAGAAAAGAACACAGGGTTTGGGGTGTAGCCAAAGGAGAACTGCTGATAAAACTTTTCCTTTTTAAAAAAAAAAAACAGTCTTTATTAGTTTTGTATAATAAAGTCATTCCATAATAGAATTACAAATGAAATCATGTTTTTGATTTTTTTTAAATAGTCTTTATTAGTTTTAAGTAAAACTTTTCCAATGGCATACCCTCCAACAGTTTACAGATGAAAACTGGGACACGTGGGAAAGCAACATCAGTGTGTGGTCAATATGGCTAAAGTTGTTAATGAGGAAGGACATACAACCCAGGAGAGGTTGCAGCAGTTTACTTTTGTCTAAACCTACTAGGAAGAGCATGCTTTCACACCCTTCTCTCCCTTAGAATTCAGTCTGTAACAATTGAATGATGCTGAGGATAAAAGGGGGGAAATGGGAGGGAGAGGGAGAAACGGCAACATTTTTAAAGAAGCTGGAAAAGTGGGAAGGCAGAGGATTAATTGAAACTGCTCCTGCCAAATTGGAACAGTTGGAAGGTATGCAATGGAGAAGGGCAATCCAAACCTAATTTTAAATTGCATTGGCTACTGGGATTAATGATCAGGTCCAAGCCTTATCTACAGGCAGAAATGCCCTACTGCCAATTGATCTCAGAGATTATCTAATAGAGCAATCTGCTGAACAAACTGCTCTGCTGGCTACACTATAATGAAAGCCTAACTCAAAATGTGGTCAGAGAAAAGACAGAAAGGAAAGAGCGAAACAGCACCAGGTCCAAACTTCCTCCAGTCCAGGGACAACCAGAATGCTGTCATAAAATCTGGACAGGATGAGAATATTCCTTGGTCATTTCCAACAGCCCTTGGTTTTTGGATTCAACACAGTTCAATCTGGCAGTTGGCCAGTTAAATATTCTGCTCTAAATCACATAAAAGCAGATCTAAAGAGGACCCTGGATACAGTTCTGCATCGCAACATTAGTACAGTTTCTGCCTCAAAGAAGCAATTCTTAGTGTAATGCTGTGGCATCTTTCACATTTTACTAATTTGCCATTGTGACAGTTACCAGATTTATATCTTAGAAAGATTTTGTTATGATTTTTATCTCTCCTACCTGACAGTTACTGAAATCTCAGCTCCACCAATACCCACCCTAAGGATCTTAGAATGCAAATTTATTCAACAGGCAAAGCATGGCCTTTTGGTCCACACTACTGACATGCTGCCATATGTTCTGCTCTAAAATGCCATCTTGTCTAACCTCAACCTGTAAGCTCACCTGTTTCTATACCATCTTTTCTCATTTACATCATGGATAACTGCATGGAACTTGATCCTGGATAGGTCTACCAGACCTGGAATGTTGCAGTTTTCAATGGAGAGGATTTGCCTAGAAGCTCCCTATTCAAATCAGACATAATCCTGCCAAGACTGTTTACATCTTTGCCACCAGATGCCTCCAAATGGCAAGTCATCTCGACCCCAATTCCTGCTTGATCTACAAACAGCAGTGGTGCCTTTTGTTTTTCCATGCACACCAGAGGTGGTAGTGTTTGTCTGTGGTTTGTTTTTTAAAGGACTTTTGTTCATTCTGGACAAATGTGAGGAGCAGATGGCATTCTGAAGAGAGGGCATGTGTGCTGCAGTGATGGGCTAACCTGTTTTTCAAAGCTTGCTGCACAGCTTGGAACAACACAAAGGAAGGTCTATGAAGTTGTGGCATTTGTTTATATATCTCTCATACCATACCAGGTTTTATTCATCTGATTTATCAGTTCCCTGTGCCATAGTGAGAGCTTCAGTGAAAGTTGTGCTACCCCACATTGTCCAGGCCAAGAATGAATGTTGTGGGACTCACCTCTATTGCCCTGTACTAGTGCCTAGAGCTTGTGTTGTCTTTTCAACAGCTGCTTCAGGCCATTTGGATAAAAGTAGAAATGGTAACTCTGTACTGTTGATAATGCACTGACATTTCTGACCAAGAGGTAGCATGAAATGTGCATCACTTTATGAGCAAGAAGGAAAGACTGGAGCAGGGTTCAGACTGGTTGTGTGGGAGTCTTTCTATGATTCCTTTTCTTCCATCTATTGCAGCTCAAAGGAAAAGCGGTATGTCTTGTTACTGAGCATGGCTGTTGTTCCCATAGACAGGATGGGTGAATGGGACACAGAGAGCTAGCACAGCTACTTGCTTGTTGGAAAGAAAGATAAAATGTGTCAACCTCCCTATCCTAAAGATAAAAGTGGATACATATTCTACTAAAAATTATAGATGTTAATTTATTCATATAAATTAAAATTAGGAAATAATTCCAGTGGTTTTAATAGAAACAAAGTGTGTCCCACCATGGTGAGAAAGACCCTAATTAACTGACTGGAGTGACTGATGAATCTGATGTCCAAAGGCTCTTGTTCCCCCTTTCTTACAGCTCTTCCTCTTTAAATTCAATTTGGAGTGCACAGCCCTTCAGAAGATATCTTTAAACAGAGGACAATCCTCTGTAAAGTAGAATACATCATTTAATAAACTGGCTGGTATATATAGTTATCAAGCTGCTATTTCTAACTCTGAGACAGAGATCAAACTGAAAGACAGAAATGGATCCATTTGGATTAGTGTAATGTACTCAATATGGGGCTGCCTTTGAAAAGTGTTCAGAAACTTCAATTGGCCCAAAGAGCAGCAGCCACATTGTTAACTGGGCCTGGCTACAGGGACCATGCAATTCCTTTATTGAAACAGCTCCACTGGCTGGTTGCTGGTCCACTTCTGGCACAGTTCAAAACAGGGTCATAGAGCTTGGATGAAGGCTACCTGATGGACTGTATCTCCCAATAGCAGCCTGTTTATGCTTTAAGATCTTTGTGAGAGGCCCTTTTCTCTGCCCCACTATCTTCCCTGCTTGTTTGATGCCTACTCCTAGACTTTAGAACTCCCTCCCTATGAAGGCTAAGCTGCCTTGGGAAAAGGTGGGATACAAATGAAAATGATGAAGATGATGATAATAACAACAGCAGCATAGATTAAGCATTGCTGTAACATGCATTATTAACATTTCTTGTGTCCTGGCTTGTGAAAGTCCAGGATGATACTCTTAGGTGTGGGACAGACTGTCCAAAAAGGACAGTCTCCCGGCACCTAGCTTTGGTCTGTGGGGAAGCTGCAGCCTCCAGACCACGGGACTTCCCAGCGGACCAAAAAGAACCTGCAAAAAGCGGGTTTTTCTTGCGGTGCGATTATGATCGCGCAGTGCACCAATGATTTACTCGCGACATAATGGCACTGCGACGTGCAGATGCTAGGCATTCATCACGTAATGACAGCAGTGCCATCTGTACAGAGTGCCACCATTTTGATGCCCTCATCACGTGCGAGGGGTGAGGGGATCTAGAAGCGCCGCCCCTTGCAC
This sequence comes from Sceloporus undulatus, assembly GCF_019175285.1. Classification (NCBI taxonomy): domain Eukaryota; kingdom Metazoa; phylum Chordata; class Lepidosauria; order Squamata; family Phrynosomatidae; genus Sceloporus; species Sceloporus undulatus. The sequence continues at coordinate 88,458,989 of NC_056523.1, read as the reverse complement.
TTGACGAGGGCTTCCTATCACACCTGTCTGGACTGGGCCTTATGCAGCTAAACACCTTTTCTAAGGTTCCTTTAATCTTCTTGACCAAACTAACAAGGCCTGTTTGAAGGTGAAGCCAACCCTTAGACAATGCAAGGGAGTCAAATTCCAGTTAAAGAAGAGAGAAGCTGAGAAATAAACAGCTACTTTTAAAAACAAATATCTAAATAAACACATCAATAGCTAACTAGGGCGGGATACAGACCACCCCTTTGGGGGTGCCTGCACCCACTCCTTTCCCCAATGGATCGGGGCCTGAGCAGCCACAGCAACAGCCCCAGAGGCCCCGATCTGCCGCTTTTCCTACATGAGTGTGGCTGTCACATCAAAATAGCAGAGCCCACGTAAATAGGGCACTGCCATTTTGACATGCAGAGGACATACTAGTGTTAGCGAGCGTGTGAATGGTGAACCCTAGAATCGCTGCTGCCACACTACATTTTGGTGGTATGTATCCTGCCTAGATATATTATGAAAAGCCCACCAAAGTAGTTTTTCAGGGTTAAGAGAACCCTGACTTCTCTGGCATAGATTATGGACCAGTCTTCCCTCTTGCTAGCCTTGCAAAGCTGAAGGAAACTGCTTTCATAAGAAATTCTGTAGGAGAGGGGATGCTGAGCAACTCGTAGAAGAAAAATTAAAGCCAACCCATAAGTAGTTTTGGATAACCTAGTCTTACACTCATAAGTTTTAGAATTATTCAGACCAAGATGCAGTTAGAAATGAAAAATGGGGTCTATGGCTGCCTTGACACCCTCCAACATCACACAGATGAAAACTAAGACATGTGTGGACAAGCAACAATCAGAATATTGTCAAGATGTTAAAAGTTATGAGTTGGATGAGTTGGAAGATGGGTAGGACTCTGTTAGCATGCAGAAAACAAAAACAAAATAAAGCACATACCCCAGAAAACAGCTTGCTTTATGTATGTATGTATGTATGTATGTATGTATTCTGATTCCCCCTCAAAAAAATTTGGCACTCAAAGTGGCTCACAATTTAAAGGAAAAACATTGACGTTGATGTGGAAAAGCCTTTTTTCATGTATTTTCCTAAACCTTGGAGTATGTTTGCCCAATCTATATATGAGACAGGGGTGTGGACATGCAAATTAACTAGCCACAGGAAACAGTTTGACATTAAAGGTTTTGCATTCATCCTACAGCAATGAATCATGCATTACTCACTCGTCATTTCTGCTGCATGATAGTAATGTTAAAAAATCTACTTCACATAGGGAACTAGAATTTCTTAGAGGAGGTAAGGATAAGCATGTGTCAACCATGTCAAGTGATTGACAGTGCTTAATTTTAATTGGATTATAGTTTCCCCCTCTCCTACCTCCACTTTTGTGTGCATGAATGTAGGAGTGTTTAATTTTTGTCAGTTTCATTTCAGTTTCTCCAACTCTATTTTACATAAAATATCAAAGAAGAAAGTGCAAATGCAGTCTTATTGTTGAACATAAAGAAAACAAAAATAATTATCACCACAGACTTTCACAAGTTCAACTTAAACAATGAAGAAATAGAAATAGTAAAAGAATTCTCATACCTGGGATCAAACATTGATAGAAATGGGGACTGCAGTCAGGAAATCAGAAGAAGATTAAAAATGGGGAGAGTGGCTATGAGAGAACTAGAAAAGATTCTAGAATGCAAAGATATACAACTAAGCACAAAAGTTAGAATTATACAAGCAATTGTATTCCCTGTTACCTTGTATGGATGTGAGAGCTAGAGGGTTAAGAAAGAATCCATTCATTCGAGTTGTGGTGCTGGAGAAGAGTGCTGAGGATCCCATGGACAGCCAAAAGGACAAACAAATGGGTCCTAGCGCAGATCAAGCCGGAAACCTCCCTGGAAGCCAAGATGACCAAACTGAGGCTGTTGTACTTCAGTTACATCATGAGAAGGAAGGACTCATTGGAAAAGACAATAATGCTGGGAAAGGTGGAGGGAAGTAGGAAGAGAGGAAGACCACATGCCAGATGGATGGACTCTATTAACAATGTACTGTAATGGGTTTTATGGAGTTGCAGACTTAAGCAGAGCAGTGGAAGACAGAGGGTCTTGGAAATGTCTCATCCATAGGGTCTCCATGAGTTGAGATTGACTCAAGGGCAGTAACAACAACAACAATGTGTAGACTAATGGTTTCTTTCTTGTTGGTCATGCTTTTCTGAATATAAGCTTTGGAAACAAAACTGATACAGATCCATGTATTTAAAGACTGTGCTGGCACTAGACTTATACAAGTAGGTGGTTTCTGGTGTGGATTTTATTGTTCTTATCTGTGTTTTTAATGCTGGTACAGATTTTAGTATGTGCTGTTCAGCTTTCTTAGCTCCAGACATAAATGGAGTTTTATACAAAGACAAGTGAAGAGACAAACATCCAACTGAACTTGTGGGTACACATTATATGAATGTCAGGATAATTGCCAGTGCCTGGCATCAGAGGGAGAGAAGAAGAGACAATACATGCTGGACTTCATGCCTTTCCTTATTGCCATTCCCTTTTCCTTGTGTGTTATGTCTTATGTGGATTGTAAGCCTGAGGGTAGGGTACTGTCAAATTAACAATTTGTAAGCCTCTCTGAGAGCTTTGCGATCGAAAAGCAAGCTATAAATATGCCAAATAAATAAATAGAACAAAGCTAGGCTCTTTATAAGCTAGTTCTGTCTTAGTACTGCTGGTAATGGAGAATGCACCAGAAGAATGGATAAATCTGTAGGCCTGTTGAAGCCAAAAAGTTTTGTATGAGAAGCTCACAGGAACTCTTCAGATCTGCAGGCTATGTTCCACAGAAGGAGTGTAAATCCCACATGTGAAGATCACTATGCCCAACTGGCAGTAGGACAAGCTGGACAGAAACAACAAGAGGGCAGAGATGTTAGTCTTGAGGTTAGGCTGGATAATCATCAGGGGAAAGGCTTTAGGCTCCAGTTTGAGCTGTAGAAGATGTGTGTGGAATAAGGTCATCAGGCCTAAAATGCAGGCTTTCTGTTCAGTCAGGACAGGGTTATTGCTATAAGTGTTTTAATCTGGAGCTGTTTTACACAGGTCTACAATTGGGCCCAGGCAAGTTGACTGGGGGAGATTCTAAAGGCAAGGACAAAACCCTCAAATCTACTAAAATTAGGCCTCCTTGTTACATCTTAATCAGAAGAAGAGTAAATCCCAGTCTTTGATGAGATGTCAGCCAGCCTTATGACCCTAAGAAAGGGGAACAAAGCCAAACAACAAGCGGGGCAAAAACAACAAAAGATGAGAATACACCAAGCCCTAAATAGGCTAGCCTGTCTACAGATGGATTTGATGTTTCAGGTAGATTTGTAGCCAAAGAATCACAAGGGGATAGAAAAAGTCTTGGCAATCTTGGAAGTTTTCCCTATCATGGTAGTAATATGATCTGGGGCTGCTTTGTTTGTAAGGCTATTAGATCTCAGAAAGCATGCTGGGCACTCAGGAAATTTCTCTATATCTTAAGAGAAGAAAAGTCTGAATGTAAGTGGTACTGGAGGAGGCTGAACTTTATTGTGTGAGAGATTACTCTAAAGCTTCAGCATCCATCTCTACCCTTTCCTATCTGGTGACAAGGCCTACTTGTCAGTCCAAAGGTGTTTTTTGTGTTTATGTTGCACACACATCAGCATACTGAAAAGGCAAACACAAAGGGCTGGGGATGGTACTGGAAGGTGAATATGCTTCCAGGACAGGGATATAATTCTTCATTAAGTTTTTTCTTCAGTCATTTTCTTCATGCTGAAAGAAAATCTTTGAAAACTATGTAGTTTTTGAAGGCTATTCACAATTAAAGACTTATTCTGTGCAAAATTCACATGCTTTAGTTTTGCACAGAAAAACAGTATTTTCTGCATGCAAAATAATACTTTAACAGAAAACATTGCTCTCTGGGTGGAAATATCCGTTTTCTATTTTCAGTGCTCCAATATCTAACTGTACAGGATGATTCTATATACTTATCAGTTAGATCTGAGTAACAATGCTTTCTGACAGAGGGTCTAGAAGGCAGACATGGAACAGAAGCTAAAAAGTTGCTTGACCATCTCTTATGATAGGGAGGTGTGGAAAATTGTCCAAGTAGGTAAATGTTTTGGTGATGCACTTTGAAAAGTCAGGGTTAGTCTCTGAGACCTGCAAGTCAGCATTACAGATCCTGTTGGCAGGATGCATATAAACTTTCAGGATCATTCATCTCATTGGGGGAGGGGAATGAAAAATGTGCAGGAAGTTCTTTCTCCTCAAAGCAAGTGGTGTGGTTTTGAGAAAGGAGTGGTGTTAATTATTCCCCTTTCCTATGGTAAATACCTCATCCAAAGAACACTGGCTATAGCTACTGCTTAGACAAAAGTAATATGCAGTTCAGTCCTACATATATTCATGCTTTAAAGAAAAGACAGCCCTCCACTTTCCTAACATTATTGTGTTTTTTTCAATGAGCCATGCCTTCTCATGATGTGAGCAAAATACGAATATTGGCTTGGCTCTCATGATGATTTCAGACTTGATATGTTCTCAGACCCATTTGTTTGCCTTTTTACCTGTCCACAGTATCCTCAGCATTCTTCTCCATCAGTACAGGAGTACAGGGAGTCTTGGAGATGTCTCATTTAAAGGGTCACCAGGAGTTAAGAACAACCTGAAGGTGGTTAACAACAACAACAGTTCAACCCAATGTATCTGTGCCTTGTTTCTTCCCCACACATATCTAATTTCTGGATACAATAAGCGAAGGAATGAACAATATATGTTTATGTCAAAAGCTACATCTGTAGCAGCCCAGCTGGGGGGAACTATGTAGGTTTAGCCATCCATAATCACATCAGTGCCAAACATGAACTGAATACTTGCATTCCATATACTGACAGCTTTGACCATCTATTAATGTGTCATGTGGCAGATTTTTCCTATTTCCTTCTTTGTCAAAAGAGGACATTTCCACTGAATTTGCAGAAACTCCACCAATATTATGCCACAGCACTGATAGGGCTGTCCCAAGCCATTTTGCCTATGGCTGGCCAGAAAATTTCTCCCTCATCTGTCAAACTGCGTAGCACCCAAAGCCACTTAAGTTATTTTCACACATAGGACAGAAAGTTCCACAGACATCTCACCATCTTGGGCAGTAGAAATACAATAATAACAAATTAATCCACATTCCCCCGGGCCACCATGGCTGGAGACATGCATTTGCTAATCTCCTGAATGAGGCCAGCAGCCAATTAGATGTGGTGTTTCTACCCCACATCAGAAAGGGGATCTATTTAAGCCAGCATCACCCTTCCTTATCCCTCTTTGCAATTGTTGTCCCACCCTCCTGCCTCGACTTCAGTGTGGCTATGTTGATTGAGTTAAGGGCTGGGTAGGAATTTTCTCCCCTTTTCAAGGTTTTTTTTTACCTACCTCACACTGTTGTTCAGGGACTTGGGAAATTGGCTTAGGGGTGGAATTAAATAGGTGGTCATTGGCTGTTGATGGGGGGAGAATTAATTGTTACATGTCATGGCCAGCCAACATCAGCTCTCGGAGGATGAGGAGGAGGACGAGCCTCCTCCAGAGCAAGAGCTCATTGAGGCTACACCAGGTGGTAATCCTGCTCTGCCAGGTCCCAGCTGTGCTCTCCCAGCCCCAGAGGAGGAGGCCCAACCAGGTCCTAGTGCTAGTGAGAGGCTTCCTGTGGTGCAACAGCTTAGTGGTGACTCTGGGGAGGAAGCTTGCCTGGATGTGCCTACTTACAAACAGAGAAGGGCTGAGAGTGCTTGCAGGCACAGATCCAAGAGGATTGCAGAGAGGCAATTAGCCAACCAGCCTCAGGTGGCACGGGGGAGAGTTTCCCTTACTTAAGCTGTAGAGAGGCCTCCACTCAGTGCCAGAGTTTATTGCATGATCTCTTGGTGTGATTGCTGCTGGCTCTGGCTCCTTGTATCTTGACTCCTTGTTGCTTTGACCTCAGACTGGACCCTTGTTATCTTCTGGCTGTTTTGACCTTGGACTGCTTTGACTACTCTGACTCCCGGTATCCTGACTTTGGCTTGGCTTTTGGACTGCTCTTACTTCTGGTATCCTGACTTTGGCTTGGCTTCTCAGACTGCTCTCATGCTTACTCCTTGCAAGGTCTGTGTCCTGCTTCCACTTGCTGGGCTAAGCCATTCTTATCGGTGTGTGTCTGTGTGTGCTGGCTGCAGTCCAGGACATTATGTGAACACCTATGGCACCTGCTTGGGGTGAAGGTTAGGCCTATTAAACTTTCTCTTTAGGTCTTGTGACTAAGGAGAGAGGGAAAGAGACCTTCCTTAGGACTGACCTGGGATATAATCCTCAATCAAGTCCTGTGAGTTGAGTGAGGAAATCTCAGGTTGGTGTTCCAGATGTGAGCTGGCCAGGGAACAACCCAGTCATGTTTTTTTTTTCCCATGGAGCTCCAGTGTTTTGCCCAGAGGAAGCTGAGGAGGTAGTGTGAGGAATAGACCACCTGCCACAGTTGCTACCGCACCGGGTTGCTCCCTTAAATTTTTGCAAGTTTTCAAGAAGAGAGTTAAATAGGTTAATTCAATAAAATGACCCATTTTACAACCCATATATGTGTCTGGTCTCTTATTTCAACTTGAACAGCAAATAACTTTCCTTTCTTTTTACCTGAAATCCACTGCCTGAGACAGTTACTTCCTTCTGCTCAATGCAGGAGGTTGCAAGAGGGGGTGGGGAGAGTGGAATGAAGGCATTGCCCTCCCATAAAATTTTTTTTCTTTACTCAATGAAATTTTCCTTCAGTTCCCAAATTTCTAACAGTGTGGTAATTTGAATTTCAGTTCAGCATTTAAAAATACAGTTGAGACATCCAAAGCTACCAAGGGAATACAACACACCCAAATTCTAGGTATGAATAATTTTCAGTATCACTGTCAGCAATGCTAGAAATTTCAGGACTCGACAAAAAATAATTTGGTGGAACAGAATCCTTATGGGGGGGGGGGTCATGCCTTCCTTTTACTACCTATCCACCCATAGCTATACCCCTGACCCAGTGTAAGGGTTGCTGGTGATTAATGAGAAATTGAGATTTGAGCTGGCAATTTATATATATGGACCAGCACTAAAATCAAAATGTAAGTAGATTTTGAATGATTAAAAAAAAAACAACCCACATTCTCCCCATGCTACAAAATATTAACAATTTTGGTTACCTTTTTTATTTTGTTTTGGTGCTGTCATGGTCAAATATAAAATTTACCAGTAGCCACATTGTATGCCTTACTTCTAAACTCTGTTCTTTTGGAACTGCTATGTTCTGTCTAATTACTATTTATCATGTTTTTTATGAAACAGTTCAGACAAAACCATTCACTTACTTGTAAGCTACATCTGTGGTTGCTGTATTTGCCATAGCATCAGCCATAAGGAGATTTCTTTTAACAACCTTTTAGTAAACCTTATTTTATGCTCTCTTCTATGCATCTTGTCTGAGAAGGAGTGAAGATTGTGAATAAATCTCATTAAAATGATTGCAGTGCAAATGTTCTCCTTGAATGGATGGACCGAATTTCCCTCATCAGAACATTTTTGCTATGATGTGAAATCCATTAAAATGTCAGAAGAAAATGTCTTTTCATTTGGGAGCCTTAACAGTCATCTAGCTTCAACCATTTATCCCAAATTCACGCTAATTATCTTTATCTAAATGTGTTAACTCTCAGTTGCAGTAACGTAAGTTCTTTAATGAAAAGGTTCCACTTAAAACAAATTCAGTATGCCCTTAAAGAATATCTGCTTCTGCCTGGGAGAGGCTGAAAGACTTGTCATTTCAAGCTCTTAAAGGTCTTGAGGAAAAAAAGGAATCATTTCCCACTTCCATAACAAGCAAGGCGAATGAAAAAGCACTAAAGCCTCAGGCAAAACTCTCTGATTTCTTCTTTTATTGCTCTTTGTAATTACTGCAGAAGTAATGATAAGCAACTTAGCTCAATGCAAACAGTTTCGTGCTTTCTGCTTATACAGTAGTTCAAAAGGCACAGCTGTGATCATGGAGCTGAATTGGGCTAGCCAATGACTTTCTTTAGGCAGTGGCATCTGCTAACTGTAATAGGAAATCTGCATCGTTCAGGCAGATGTTGACTCATTCAGGTGTTTGTTAGAGAAACAGCAGTCACAGTCCATTACTAATGTGGATAACAGCCACCCTGAGTCATAACCTTGGCAATGTTTCTTTATCTGCATCATTGGTGATCAGGGTGGGGAGCAGAGCTGTTGAGAGATCCGACTCTAGCTACCTTATGGCAAGTGGATTCCAGATGGCCAACAATTTAATTCAGATGAACAGCTCATTTACCAGGATAAGGCCAACTATTCAGCAGCTTCAAGAACAGGCAGTGTCTCAGATGCAAAATACGAGGGAGGGGAAAATAAAATAAAATATTGAAACAGAGTTATGAGATTGAAGCTCAGACAACAGACATGCACCTGATCCTCAACACAGAGGAAGGCTCATGAATTTTTAAAGTCTTGTGAGTCATCTGGATAAAAACCTGCCTTGTGGTATGGGCATGTACAGTGGGAAGAATAGGAGATTAGCTGCCTTTCAGTATTGTCAAGATACAATGTGATATATTTTTCATACAGCCTCCTTCAAATGTCGTACCTAAGTTGTTAGACAGTGGAAACAAAACAGCCAAGGAGCTGAGGTCAAAATATGAAGCATTAGGGCAGGGCTGAGTAATGTGTAGCATCCAGATGTTAGCTAAAGTTGAGGGATGCTGGAAGTTGCAATCCACCAACATCAGAAGGGTCACCCATTTGCCAACCCTAGGCTATGGTGATGTCTTTGATGCAAAAAAGGTATGTAGGAATTGATAATGTTTACAGATCCATGAAAATTAAAAATGTAACTGCAGATGATGGTGATATAGCTAATGTATAACCACAATGAGGATAACATCCTGTTTGCAGTAAAAGAAAAGAATCTACTTCAAATCAAACTGATTGGTTTGATGTGAGAGGAGATCAAATATCAAGGCTAACTATTTCATGAGCTATCTTCAAAAATAACCCCACCGATTTTCCATGTAAACGTAATGTAATGTAAAATTTATTCGGTCATTGACCAATACAAAAATTGATAAAATAATAATTGCACAGTACAGTTATTAAAAATTGTTAAAACAATTTCAAATACAATTTCAGATCAATTATAGACATTTCAGTTTCCGTCAACCAGTTGAGGGTGTAATTTTCATACAATATAGCAAAATTTTGCTACCTTGTGAACAATGTTTAGTTTCCGATTATCCAGAATATAATATAAATAAAAAGCGTCAGTATGATCAGGTATTTATTTAGGAGAGGAGTAATCAACTGATGGTGAATGTCTTTATAAAATTGACAGTAGAAAAGAACATGCTCTGTCGTTTCAATAACACCATCATTGCACTGGCAGAGCCAAGATTCATAACGTGTTTTCCTATACAGTATCTTCCTTCTAGCACTGCTGTTGGGAGAGCATTAAATCGAGCTAAAGATAAAGCTCTCCTAAATTTAGGTATTGTAACATGAAATAGGTAAGAAGCTGGAGAAGCGACCAACATTTGATTATTAACCACTATATGCCCAGGGAAAGCAGCAATTTCCATCTGGCCTTCAATGTCTAAGATTCTTTGTTTAATAGCCAATTTTGCTTGATCTGTTTCTAGCTTTAGAATGGTATCCCTGGAAAGTCCTAGGAGATTCACTTTCTTGATTATAGCTATTTCCCAAGAGGATCTATGAATGTCTACCAGGCTTAACTGGGCTAATCCTCCAGAATTTTTATTTAATTTAAGCCAGTAAGTGAAGATGTTAATCCACAGACTAGACTAAATTTTACTAATCCCTGCTTCCCTTCACAGTACAGCATTTGGTACACAGCAAGCTACCTGAAATATCTTCTTCAGAAACTTTGTTTGTACTTGTTCAAGGGCAGTCATGTCATTATAAGGTCTTAATTGAGCTCCATATAGCAATTGTGATCTTGCTTTGGCCATGAGAAGTTTAATTGCGGCGGGAATAAACTCAGCTCCCTTAGAGAAAAATAATTTTGAATAGTATTTGCCGTTCTTTGGACGTTTCTAATGACATAATCTAAGTGAGCGTTTCTTCTCCCTGAAGCTTGAAATACAATCCCCAAGTATTTAAAGATTTTAACCTGTTCAATAGACTGCCTTTCCAGCATCCAGTTTCTCAATTTAGGACATTTAGAGAAGGTAAGGATCTTAGTCTTAGAAAGGGTAAATGTTAGAGAAGTCTTCCAGGAGTTTTTTCAGCCATTCTCTTTCATCTCCAGGAATCCCAAGGCTCTTTTATTTTAAGATTGCCAATGCAGGGATCAACTCGTCTGTTTTAAGTCCAGTAGATGGAGGTTGCCCAGTGAGAGGTTCTCATTTTTTTCCTTTTTAATTTTTTTTATTATAAACATTCATACATTTAATTTTGATTATTGTACAATACCTAATTCTATATATATTTCTTACATTCTATTACAATTTGTCTAAATATCTTTAATATCCCACCTCAGTGTTCCCCTTCCCTGGAGCCATTTTCACCCTTATATTCCATCCAAAATCTCAATTCCTCCCATGGAGGTAATCTTCCATCTTCTTTTCTCAGTACTTTTTCAATGAATTCTTTTCAAATTCCATCAAAATCACTTCTTTTCCATACTCCCTTTTTTACTTTCAATTTACATGTCAGTTTTGTCAGGAAATGACATTGGTGTGGCCACTAGGGGGGAGCTGTTGTGCAGATAATTTACAGTTCCAGTGGCAGCTAATGTGTCAGCATTCAAACAGTGCATCATCGGAATGTTGATGCAACTGTCAACTGTCAGTTCTCAACTGTCACTGAGAGGCAGTGAGACAGTTGGTGCCTGAGAATGGGCTGTGTGTTACTGAGAGGCAGTGAGATGGTTGTGTGTTAATGTGACTGCCTCAGAGGTTGTGTTATTGTTGGTTGGTGTAAATAGTGTGTATTAGAGACAGATGTCCAATACACTGTGTATATCTAGGTTGTAAATACTGCAAAGGAAGATTTACAGCCCTCGTTTAGACTTGTTTCGAGTGAAGACTTGTTCCGAGTCATATTAGTTGAAGACATCTTCACAGATTCCTTCTTCTTGGCGTCCTGTCGACGTGGTTGAACTCTGCAGGTGGTCGTGGTGGACACTGCACGTCATTTCCATAGGTCCCAACAAGAGTTATGGGCGCAGCACACGAGCCACAACAAGTTTATCATTAATCACTAATTCCTATACCTCTTTATACCAGTCCTCCAATTCTACAGTTATCTTCATTTTCCAACATCTTGCTATAATTAGTCTCACTGCAGTAATCAAAATCATTTTTTCCCAGTCATAGATAATTTGGCTACTACTTCCTCTCAGAGAGTCCAAGGCACAGGACCTTTGAAAATCCTGACTATGAGCCGTAAAAGACCTTTTTAAAGGATGTCTCAGTGGTAGCATTCTTTAACAAACACACTGTCCCTCCATGTATTTGGTTGAATTCACCTAAAGTAAGTGTGGGCAAACTGTAGCTGCCAGGTGGCCCTCCAATGCTATTTTTATGGACTTTTTAATGGACCCTCCAGACACTCAAACATGATGCTTCTTTGTCTCTCTCTTTCGATATTCTATGCAGCCCTGGATGGTATTTCAAAAATATTTGAGGAATGGTTGTACCTGCATTTCAAGTGTTGAAACTTTCAGAGAAGAAGAATCTGGACTAATGAGAAACTTTGAAGTTTAGAACTTATTGAGCACAAAATTCACAAATGGTTGTTGTTGTTTTTCTATGCAGGAAACAGTTTTTCATGCACATGGCATATTTCTGCACAAAAATATTATTGGGGGGGGGGTGATCCTGCTCAGAAAAAAATATTTATTTTCTGCTTTTTAAGCATATGAGAATTTTGCGCAGAACAACTACCAATTCAGGATAGCTGTCAAAACTGTGTGGGTTTTGAATATTTTCTCACAGCAAGAAAAAAAATGCTAAAACTATTCATTGCCTGGTTTGAGAAGAAAATTAGTGAGGAATTTTATTGTTACTAGAGACTCCCAGGACAGAAAATTGGCCCCTCACCCAACTGCATTTGCACATCTGTGACTTAAAATAATCCACTGGGAAGCAAATCTCAGAAGCCCAGTGCAACTACTTCTGTATAGGCATTGACAACATTATGCTGTAAAAGTTGTGGCTTAATCCAATAGAAGTTTAAGTCATAGTTTAATTTCAGTGGGCACTAAATCCAGCCCTATGAAATTTGGAAATATGTATCTTGCATTCAAACAAACTCTTTTGACATTCAACATCATATACCTTGGACTTGCAAAAATCCATGCCAATTATATGCTTGCAAGCAAATTAAGAATATATGTTGTTCATGAAAATGTTGTAGTTTGCTAGCAAATATGTGGGTCCTGGGGAAATATAAGCAGTACTTTATTGTTGTTGTTGCTATGTGCCCTCATGTGGATTTCAACTTCTGCCAACTCTCTCATAATAATAATAATAATAATAATAATAATAATAATAATAATAATAATATTTATGTATTTATGTATTTATATCCCGCCTCTCCCTTTTGAGGATCGAGGCGGGTAACATCAAGAGTTCAGATACAATTACATGATCAATAAAAAAGACTTTTTTGGGGGGGGGGGGGGGCAACAAGATTTACTCAGAGTGAGATTTTCCTGTGAAAGCTGAAAGAAGATGACTTACCCAAGATCACTCAGTGGGTTTCCATGGCTGAATGGGGATTCTTACCCTGGTCTGTCATAATCCTAGACCAAAATTCAAACCACTACACCACATTGCCTTAAGTAGTGCCTATCCTGGATAGTGTTGCTGGTCTTACTAACAGTCTTATTATTGGTCATTTTTCACAAAGAATTTATTGCACAGAGCCAAATAATCATTAAATCAAATCAAGTGCCCTTAAAGATTATTATAGTATTACTTATGCAAAGTGGAATAATTTACAGGATCTCAAGTGAGTTTAATACTGTTGTTTTCATAAACAATAGCAAAAATATATCTTTATGGGAAAACTGAGCATAAAGGATTCTCTTAATTCATGGATGCCCAAGTTGTTTTATGTGATTTGATTATTACCATTGGATAAAAGTGGACAAATCTGTTGATTTTAGTTTCTCTCAGTTTCTTATTCATCCAATCATATGTTTATTTTATCTGATTCCTCATCCATTTATGGTTTCTTTAAAGAACACATGAATATTCATGGACATTTTTGTGTATATTTCTTCTAATATATTCCTTTCTATCTGCAGTGTTGCATAATGCATACATTTTTGCAAGTCATTGCCCCGAATATATTGTGTTTTCCTATGTTATTTTTTAATAATGTATTCATTGTAGTGCATATTTCTATAATATATGCATGTTTGTATGCATTTTTCATTGGTGAGCTTCTTTCTGAAACCTCAGAGAAGAGCAAATACCAAGGTATAACTGAATTTCAGTTTGCTTATTGGTTCAGGAAATGTGAATAAAGTACGTTTACATGAAAATGTGAACTGAACAAACTATAAGGCAAAAAATTTATAATTCCAGTTTCCTTATACAAGTGTTATTACTAGTTTTCAAAGTAATGGAACCCTCTTAGCATCAGAATCCTATTCATATATTACAGTGCAATGGGAAATAAATGCTTTTATACCTGTATGATTAATTATACTTGCTTGATGGTTGAAGGCCTTTGCATAGAAAGCTAAAGTCATTGTGTACAAATGAACAAAACAGGAAAACTAATGGTTAACTTGGGGTGCTGGCAAAGTTTTTCAGGTCATAAATATTGTGATCCAGATCCATTAACAGCAACCCAAAATCTGCTTCTTGACAGTTTCTGCAGTGATTCCATGTGTGCTGACTTCAGAATGTTTATACTGTAGCACTTCCAGAAGTTTCTATACCTCCTTTTCCCATTTTATGAGAGGCTGAGTGTGCTAATGGGTTTCTCTTTTCTCCCATGAAACATAACTAGCACCTATTGTTCCTATGAAATCACAAATAATAGGTTATGCTTTGTTATTAATTCCTGCCAGGGCTCAGCCCAAAGATATAGAATCAAGTCAATTGACTTGGGCTCAAGTTAGACTTAGGTTTTTTCAGTGACTTGACTTGGCCCCAATTTGGCAATAAATGATACACTGATTCAACTTGGCTTGTGACTTGTATATTTTTAGCAGCCAACTTGCAATTCACTATGGACAGCAGGCAAAACTTGCCCCCAGAGAGCAGCAGAGTGTATTTCTCAGAGGAGAACAGCAAGTGATAGAGACAATGGGCCTGAGGCAGAAGGATCCTTCTCAAGCATTTGAAAAGCTTTAGAAGGTTTTTCCAACGTGCAGAAGGGACAGGCTGATAAGCAGACCTCCACCTCAAACCTATTGCTTAATGCTTTTGCTGTTTCCCTCCAGGAAACACTTGTGACTTGAAGTAAAAGCTTTCATTACATCATGGCTCACCCCTATGCAACATCATCATCATCATCATCATCATCATTTAACATATAATATAATAATATAACAATATTATATTCTTGTTGTTGTTGCTGCTGCTGTTGTAGCTAAATTTACAGTGATGAACAAACTTAATTCTGCATTTTAATTATCAAATTAAGAAACCACTATGAATGCAGTCCCTTAAATGTTGTGTAACTCTAAAATAGGAATGGAAGGACTACCAACATTACTCACTATTCACTACGTTAAGGCTGCTGGGACACATCTGGAGGGCTGTACATAAGTTCTGTATGTATTCATTCCCAATTAAGAGCTAAAACAATAGAAGCCACCTGATCATTTATATGGGGGTGGTTTCATAACTCTCCAGTGGAGCGGCATTTACATGTTGCATGCTGCCGGAGCTTCATGAAGCCAGCTTCTGGCCACGGCACCACAGCAACCCAAAAAAGGAGCAGCTCTTTGCTTGGGCAGCTTCAAGGCAGATTGGGGCCATGGTGTGTGGTTGCCATGGCCCCAATCCACCTTCAGAATGGGCAGCATCAAGCTGTCCCTTCTGGTTATTTTGGCCCTAAGTTCCATTATAGTCAGTGTATAATGCTGGTAGCCTAAGGAAAGGAATTAAATACATAAGGACCTGTTGAACTTTTTCTACATTCTTGATATGTATAACCAGTAAAAAAAAAAAGCCTGGACTTACCTGAAAGGCAGAAGTCATTTCAAGATCAGTAAACTATCCAGTAGACCTGCAAAAGGCTTTGGAAACTGCAATGACTAGGAGTCTTTTCATGCTACATAATTTTAGCACCATGAATCCACTTTAACTAACATGGCTGCATCCGATGGAATCCTAGGATTTTTAGTTTTGTAAAGCATTTAAAATTTTCTGTCAGAAAGCTCTAATGCCTCACTGAACTACAAATCCCTGGATTCCATACAATGCAGCCATGACAACTGAAACAAAATCATAAGTGTTATAATTGTGCACCACGACAGGACTACACAATTTGTGCTTCTAATGGAGGATTCAAAAAAGATATGCATGTTTGTCCCAAACAAGGGACTGCATGAGTTCCAGTTGCAGGGGCAGTTCATAAATCTCATTGGGAAAAGTGCTAAGTAGTTAAATCTTGGAAAAAGAGATATTAAAAGCTTGGAAAATCTTGGGACCAGTGGGCATTATAACAGACCCAATAAAAAACAGATGACTTGCAGATGAACTTACATGAACAGTTTAAAGTCCTTGCTTGCATTGCATCTGGATAACATCTGAAGCCAGTGTAAGGGAACATTGTGATCACATTTGGTAGAGATGTCTGTTCATAATAATGTATATTAATGAGCAACAGATTTTACCCAAAAAAAAAAAAAAGTGAGAAAGGGGGATGGAGAGTGCCTTAACAAGAAGAGCAGAGCTCTGGCAGGTTGAGGCGGATGAGTCCTCTGCTTTAATTTTCTTGCAAAATTTGTACAAAGCAAAACCCTCAGAAAGATAATGGATTAATAATACAGTGTGGAGGACAAAAGAGCAAAGTATCAAGAAAGGGCACAATGAAGCAACATGGAGATACTTCATAGAACAACTCTCTGTGCATAGAAGAAATGCATTTCTATACTTCCTTGTTGGTTTGTCTTATTCATAAGCTCTCTAAAACACCATACATGAAAAATAAGATTTTTTGACACAGATGAGCTACCTAACTCTGGCTGGGGAGAAAATGATCTATCAACCGCACATGGAAGAATGTAATGGATGCTGTCTTTTTGGTATTTTTAAAATAGTGCTTGTGAGTGAGGCATGACTGGGCATTGCATCTGCAGGGGCAATGTTACAAGGAGCAAATAACACACAATGACCATTTGGAAGGGAAAGGGTGCATGTTTGCCCTGGCCCCAATCTGTCTTTGGAAGGGGCGGCTTGAAGCTGCCCCTTCCACCTGTCTGTTTCGCCCTTAAGTGGGAGAAATTATTTATCACATGTCCTAATAGTTTTGCACATGCTGTCAGTAGTCTATTCTGTACTCTTGTTCTGCCACAGTAAATAAGATGATTGTAATAATGACTATAGCAGAAATTTAAGGACTTAACACAAATACCCAGGAAAGATTCCTATCTCTTCTTCACAGTGAAACTCATAAAGAAACAATACCAATTACTTATTTCTGATAAATCCAGATGGAAAAAATTCTATAGCAGTAGAAAGGCCAATCACACAAGAACCTAGAGGGGAATTGTGAAGATTTGTTAGTATTTTTCAAGGAATGTAGCAATAGCTAACTGGAGAAGGGAGGTGACAGTACATTCCTATGCATGCCCACTTAGAAATGCATCACATTGGTCCAAAACACACTGCAGAAATAATCCACTTTGAGACCACGTTAACTGCCCTGGATCAGTGCTAGGGAGTCCTGGGAATTGTAGTTTATTGTAGCACTAGAGTTGTATGACTGAGAAAGCTAGAAGTCTCATAAAACTATAGTTCCCAGAATTCCCTAGCATTGACCCAGGGCAGTTAAAATGATCTCAAACTATATGATTTCTACAGTGTGTTTTGGACCATTGATTTCCTTGGGATTCAATTCAAGGTAAGTGGGTACAATATGCTAGCTCCATCCCTGTTTAAGCTAAAGAATTTGTTTTCTATACAAAGTGTGTACAACTGTTCTATGTGTTGTGCCTACCAGTATAAAGAGAAGAATTTCCTGAATGCAAAAATGTTGCCACTTTAATAAGTGTTTGAAAGTTTATATTTCAGTTCTGTCTGGCAAGACACTAACAGGATTTAATTGTTCAGGAACACATTCCCTTTATGAAGAACTAAGTTTTTATGAGGGAGAATATATGTGAAGATATTACTTCCACTCTTCTACAACCAGACACTTACAAACTCTATTTTATGTCTTGTATATTTATATGATCTATTTTAGGTTTTAGTAAATACTGAGAGGCAGAGGAAAAAATACCAGTAAGAACATAAACTGATAAGAAATAGAACAACAAAACTGAGTTCCAGGAAAAATAATTGACAAATATAAAGATGTGCAATACAGTATATCTGGTATTAGTAAGAAGGAGGAAATAATGAAAGTATTAGTCTGCCATGGTAGTTCTATTCCTGTCTGGTTGTCTAGGTATAAAGGATTCCTGTCAAAGTATGGAGCATTTCATTTACCCACCTCCACTCCATCCAGGCAAATTGGAGAAATATTGCATGCAGACCTTATGTTCTGTTTTGTTTTGTGCACAAAATCTAGCCATCCACAATGACTTGCTTCAAGAAAATTCATAATCACTTTCTGTTGTTAAGCAGCTAATATTCCATGAATATTGAAAGGAATTTTCTGAATGCCTCTCCATTTCTATTTGGGTCTCAGGAGATTTCTTTGAACAGCTAATGTTACCATCAATGCTTATGCAGAAGAGGAAGAAAGGCAGGAAATAAGTTAAAGCAAATCTGAGGGGAAAGAACTTTCTTTTGAAATAAAATTGATTGGATATTAGCTCTTCTCCAATTTCTACCAAGACAATTTCCCAAAGTTCACAAAGAAATGCTGAAGTTGTTATTGTCAGAAATGAAAATGAATCTTTCTTCCCACATTGACTCGACAGATTGCAGCTGAATCTTTCAAAATGTGTATCTGATCTTGGCCTCTGGTAGTTAAGGAGATTATCAGATGGGGAAAAGAAACAGGAGAAAAAGGAATATTCTTGATATAATCATGCACTTGCGATGAAGATTTTCAGATGACGTTGCACTCATTCAGGACTTCTCCTGTGTACACTCTGGAATGCCCCCACAATGTCTCATTCATGGAGAACTGCCATGAATAGCTTACCAATAGTGTGAATGAAGTACAATCATGAAGTTGCAAAGATTAATGATGTTTCATTCACGTTACCAGTGAAGCAATCTGAGACCTTTACACAGACTACATTTCAATACAGGCAATTTGTTCTCATTGCAAGGATTGGTTTTGTGGCAAATTTCAATCTTGTTTTGAGGAGTAGGGCATTATTTTGTTTGCACTGGATAAAATTAATGTGGTGAACTAAGTCAGTTTTTATTTTCTTTTGTTTGGGATGGTAACATGATTTTCAGACATGTGTGGCAGTGCCGAAATGGTGCATGTGTGAAACATTCAATCATAATGCAATAATGATACACTAATGGATATATGCAGAAGGCAATAGCATTTCTCTTTCATTTTTATGTCATCATTACAGGGCAATTGCACAAATGTGTAAAAATATTGATTGCTATAGTGCTATTATTCCATTATCTTCCAATAGTGCGACTGTTGTGGAATTAGCCCTGGTGTGACTTTATGTTCTGTAATGGTGATCTGCAGAATTCTGGTCTTCTCTCTCCCATGGGTCTAATATGCATATTCTGCAATTCTGGACTGCTTCAATGTGAGAATAGGTCCAGATCAAGGAAGAAATCATGGGCATCTTTCAGGAATGGTTTCATTGTGTATTCCTACATGGCAGTGGGTTGGGTTAGCTGGCCCTTATGGTCCCGTCCTACTTTAACTAGATTACCACACTATAGTGCTGCTGTTCCACTTTTATTTCTCTAGCTGCCTTCTGTTGTATTCTGGGATTTGCAATTTAGGGAGGGGGATTTAGAATTCTCAGGCCCAGAGCTCTTAGACCTCACTGAACTAAAAACCTCAGAATGCAACAGGAGGCAGCCAGAGTAGTAAAAGTGGAATAGCAGGACTAGGAAGATTATCACACATGCACTTACCATCAAGGAAAAGCTGGGGAAAGGTTAGGGAAGCTGGTGTGTGTGTAACCTTGAAGTTCTTCTCCAGCATCAGGAAATTGTGAGCTCCGTCTAGCATCCTGGAATCATTAAGGAAGAGTGACTTTCTTATTAATTCAAAAATTGCCATTAATAGGGAAGTCATTCTCCCTGAATGATTCCCTGATGATTCTAGGATGCTAGAGGGAGCTCATGATTCCCTGATGTTGGGGGGGAGGAGGTCAGAGTTACACACACATGTGCTTACCTAACTTTTCCCCAGTGTTTCCCAGACAAGATTCTATGATCCTATGAAAATGCAATGGATGCAATGGGTTGGATCCAGTGGGAAATGAGCAGCTTGCTCCATCCTCAGGATGTCTCCCTTTCAAATATTTAAACATTGCTCTCATGTCACCTCTTTTCCAGGCTAAATATACCCAGCTCCCCAAGTCTCTCCTCATAAGACATGATTTCCAGACCTTTCACCACTTTGGTCATCCTCCTCTGCACATGCTGCAGCTTATCAACATCCTTCCTGAATTGTAGTGCCCAGAACTGCAGACAATATTTCAAATGAGACCTGACCAAAGCAGAACAGAGTGGCACTATCATTTCCCTCTATCTAGACACTATACTTCTATTGATGCTGCTTAGAGTTGCATTGGCTTTTTCAGCTGCTGAATCACCCTGTTGATTCATGTTCAACATGTGTTCTACTGGGACTCCTAGATGCCTTTCATATGTACTGTTGTCAAGCCAGGTGTCCCCTATCCTATATTTTGTGCATTTTTTTGTTTGCCTTATGTTCAATCCCTTTCATTTCTCCTGGTTGAAATTCATTTTGTTATTGGCCCAGTTTCCTAATCTATTAAGATCATTTTGAATATTGGTCCTGTCCTCTGAGGTATTAGCTACTCCTCCTAATTTGAGGTCATCTGCAAATTTGATAAGCATACTCTCTATTCCTTCATTCAAGTCATTGGTAAATATGTTGAATAGCACTGGGCTAATAACCTGTATTAAAGTAAGATTCTGTACACAGAATAGTGAAGGGGCACCACTTTTTTGTTTTGGCAGCAACATGTCTTGGCCCAACCCAAGTGATCTACTTTTGCTAGTCAAAGCAGGCTCAGTTGTTTAAATGTTACAAAGTCTCTACTCTTTGATGAGTTTTATTACTATTCATTACATTAATTGTCTTAAAGATGCATTGTCATCATTTTACAAAGATTATTTTATGGATTCTTGTTGAAGCGGAATTAATTCTTTTTCCTATCCTGCCTTGTATCTTGCCTAATACTTAGACAATTTGATTTTTTTGCAGTCACATTGCATTACAGAATTGTAATCTCCCTTGTAGTCATCCACAGGCTTTCCAAGTCTCTTTTCTTTTCTACAATTTCCAACTGATGAATCCAGAGATGATAGCTAAAGTGTGTGACCACTTAACCTTTGTATCTTCTAAAGGGAATATGCAATAGTAGCTTTTACAGTTCTTTGTCTCCAGGACATTTCTCCTATCATTTCTTAGAAGCTTGTAAATTAGTAGGACAAGGGGAAAACTGTAGAGTGCTTTAATGAGTCTTTATCACTGCAATGTTACTAGTCTGTTAATAGCTATTATAACTTTATGAAGATTGTAATATTGGGAGAGGAGGACTTGAGAGAGTGATATTTCTGTGTTTTTAATCATTATAGTAGCTCTATCATAACGACTTTGTCTTACGGCTTCATATACATTATTATTTCCTCTTGTTGCTATTAGAACCATTGAGATTATCACATACCTTTTTCTCCCAGGCTGGGCATGGGCTTAAACCATTTAAAAACAGATTTTATTGCATGCCTCTTTGCCCAGCTCAAAGTCATCAAGTTCCTGATCTGGAAATCTCCTGGACTTTGTAAAGAATGGAACTTTCCTGTTCTTTGTGAAGTCCAGGAGAAGTCTGGATCAAGTATGTGATGCCTCTGAGCTGGGCATGGAAATGTCCAATAACATTAGTTTTTAAACAGTTTAAGCCCATGCCCAGCTTGGGAGAAAAGGATGTGCAATAATTTCCTATGGCCTTATCACACGGAGGGTTTTGCAGCTTTGATGTGAAGCCACTGTGGGTCCAACCATGCAAATTCACATTAAAATGTGATGTATTATCTCATGTGATTGCTTTCTATGGGGGGGGTGTCATTCTGAGGTGAATCCACAGTCAATCCAAAATGACTCCTGATTTTTGTGAACTGGGTAACAAGCGAATTCACAAAAATTGTTTCCAAGCTCACTTCAATTTCAATCTGAATTGGTCTGGTGTGGAATGTAACTTTGCTTCCATCCTGGTACACCCCCCCCCAAACCTCCAAGGTCCCACATTTCCCCTGATGCTGTGCTGCAATTTTGCCCCATTTGCTTCCAGTACTCCTTCAAGAATGGAGGGCATGTTTGGATGTAGCTGACAGGGATGAAGAGAATGAAACAGGAGGCTGGGGGAAGAGATGGGAGCAATGGAGGGGGCCATCAGAGTCTGGGGGGGAGCAACAAACTCAAACTCCCAGAATTTCATAGCCTCGAGCCAAGGACCCCACAACAAACTCCAACTTCCAGAATTCCATAGCACTAAGCCAGGACAGTTAAAGTGGAATCAAACTGGATTATTTCCCCAGTGCGGATGCAACCTAAGAGAAGGCAACTGTTACAAAGGGAAGGAGAGTGGATTGGATTCAGGGAGGTGGTATTTTAGGGAGCATGGAGAATAAGGGAAATTGGATCATTTCTGCACTCCTCCAAAATGGGTCTCCTTCAGATCCAAAGGATTTACTTCCAAGTAAAGCTGCAGCTTCTACACTGATTATTTTGCAGTGAAATAAATTTATTATTATTATTACTATTATTATTATTATTATTATTATTATTATTATTATTATTATTATTATTTTGCCGGTGATACATTTGGATGAAGGAGAGGGCATTTAGAGATAGGTGACACATTCGGATGAAGCAGAGGGCATGTAGGGATAGGTGACATTCCCTGTCATTCACATGAGACTAGCATTCATGTGAAACTGGAACCAGGAAGTGGCCCTCTTCTTCATCTCGGAAGTGCAAAGGTTCACAGTGTGTTCAGAGCCCTACTGAGCATGCACAAGGGTGCCAATTTGAATTGGGAACTCCACATAGTATGTACTGGTGTGATGATTTAATGTGCACTTTCTCCGCTTTGACTCAGGAATCACCACAATTTCGCTCGTCACGTGAGATAATTGCCTTGGATTCGAATTGACTCTGCTCCCACTTCACTTTGAATTGTCTCTGGACTGAAGTTCCAGTCTCATGTGTGATAAGGGCCTACGTCTCTGTCAGCAGCAGAAGGAATAGTGTTGACAAACCTATATTGAAGTTAAAACATCATATATATATATATATATATATATACACACACACACACACACACACACACACACACACACACACTGAGTAGCTGTTTTGGGTTGGAATAAGATATTAGTCCTACCATATCCCCAGAGTAGGACACAGAGCAGGACTAAGCCCTTAACCTGGATAGGAAGGTACCACACAAAGTCTGTCACCAAAGGATAAAAAAAAGAAAGGAAGGAAGAGAAAGAAAGAAAAAGAAAAAATAACTTTCTTCAGCCCAACTTACAGCAATTAGTATGGACAAACTTTATTTCACAGTGATATCATTTTATAGAGGTTTAAGAATTACACAATTGGCAAAAAAGTGCAAGAACAATGCTAATGTTTTCACACCTATATTGCATGTGTGTCATTTCTTGTCTTTAAAGAGAACAGAGTCTTTGTAACACCATCATTCATATGAATGAACAGATATTCTCAGGGTAGAAGTCAGTTTCAAAATTGTTCTTATTACCTTCTCTGTGACATTGAACCTGGACATAGTTCTTGCAGTTACAGCAGTTTGCGGAAAGCCACTGAGACAGACCCAAAAAAGGATTCAAAGATTTTAACCCACAGAATAATTTCATTTTAAATGGCTTTAGGTATTCAGAAATTAAAAACAAAATACTTGAAATGATTTTGCATTCAACAGCTGAATGCAGACTGCTCTTGGGGCACTGCTCACTGATATATATTTCCCAACAGCCAATTAAATGCACTTTTATTGCATTGCTTATCCATACCTCCCCACTCCCTGTATTTCATAAATATGCATGCATAGGCACAGATGGAAGCAGAATCCAGAAGTTCCATGGCTTTGTTTTGTGGACCATGTCAGTCCAGAATCAAAGTGTAGATTTCATCAAACTCCCAATGAAATAAAAATATATATGGAAATGTAAAATATACACTGGCTAGATGGTTTCAAATTACATACGTAACCTCTTCATCAAGAACCTAAATCAGTTTTGGTTGGCACCAATGGCAATACCCAGAACACTGTTGAATGGATCACCTCAGACTATGATGTTTTGGGCAGGAAGCTGAAGAGTTATGAGGCCTATGTGGTACTCTTGCCAATTCTGCCAGTGAAGAACAGAAGAGTACACAGAGATGGGAAGATACTAAAATTGAATGACTGGCTACAGAGAAATATATTTAAAGCAATAAAAAGATGAGGGAAATGGTGGACTGCTGCTCAGCAAGGATGCTAACATACTAACACATCATAGTGAAACGGCAGAAGTGCTGCTCACTACCTACTTTGCTTCAGCCCCCCCCCCCCCACACACACACAGGAGGATTGTTTGCTGCTCTGAAGTAGCAGAGACCTTAGCAAGAAATCCAGGTTGCAAATCAAGATTGATAAGGAGTTAGTCATCATTCACATTGTTAATCTAAAAGATGTGGGGAGGGGCTTGTGAGGGCATCCCCATCAGCAGTGTCAGTGTGGCATTAGAATCTTGCGGCAATTATAGCTGAAAAGGAAACCTGCAAGACGAGGGTAACTATGGAGATTGTTTCACCTGTGTATACCAGTACCAATAGCAGAGAGTCTCCGTTTTCAGTGAATACAAGTGTTTTATTCAGAAATGTGCCAGAATGCATGCAAAAATACAAAACTAATGCAGCCTTTAGAACCATACAAGGCTAACAGAAAGAAAGGCATGGAAGGGTGGATAGCAAGAAATTAGGAATTAGAGGGGTGATAATTATCAGTCCTGAAGATAGGTCCATGGAAAACAAAGAATGGTTTATAGTTTTTTGTGGGTTTTTCAGGCTATGTGGCCATGTTCTAGAAAATTTTCTTCCTGACATTTCAACAGCACCTGTGGCTGGCATCTTCAGAGAATGGTTTAGACAGCATCTGAAGGCAACACAGTGAATGAGAAGGACCCTCTATGCATACCTGAGGGTAGATCTGGGGCTGATATTTATATCAAATTTCATACCCTTTGGGGATGCTTTTCCCACGTAGTTGATACAAGGACTCCAGAATGGCCGATAGCTTTAATTCCAGAGTGACAAATCATTGATGGACTTGAGACAACCCAAGGATATTTGGACAAGAAGGGTGAATAGAAATACAGTCAGAGGTGAGGTGGACAGTGTGGTCCTTAACTGATTCCAAGATTCTGTAGGATGGCATCATGGCAGTTAAAATGGTGCTGAACTACATTATTTCCACATAGTAGATGTACCTCCAGAGTGCTGAAGTAACTTGCTGACAACCACTTGCAACCATTTTTCAGAAATCTTGGTGAATGGGTGAGGTGCCAAAGGACTGGAGATGAACAAACATTCTCTCTCTCTCTCTCTCTCTCTCTCTCTCTCTCTCTCTTTGAAAAAAAAGGGCAAAAAAGAAAATCCAGGAAACTACATGCCAGTCAACCTGACTTTAATACCAGGAAAAATATTAGAACAGATTAGAAAATATTAGAACAGATTAGAAATCTATTTTCAAGTATCTTAATGACAATGTAGTGATTAGTAGGAGCCAGCATGGGTTTGCAAGAACAAATTTCGCCTATCTATCTATCTATCTATCTATCTATCTATCTATCTATCTATCTATCTAT